>NW_021824444.1:7500-18614 GCF_006345805.1 Octopus sinensis | reverse complement strand
AGCCGTGCGCGTGTCTCACCTTCGTCTTCTGACGCACGTCGTGCGTTTGTTTGGTGTTCGTTTTGTGACGGTCCTTTTTATATGAGACATTTTTTTGATAATAAATATCAGTAAGTAATCGGCAAATGAAATTCGGACGCTATGTTACAGTAATGCAAAGAAAATAAGTATATCATATAGAAGAATGGCTTAAGGGAATAAGAAATGTTTTTGATAAGGAATATTAGTAAGTTGTAGTAAAATGGAAGTACAAATGATGTGTGAATATCAGTAACTAATATTAAAATGAATTTGCAAATGCTGAATGGTGTCAGTGATTTTGTTCAAATTCCGACGCTATAGTATAGGAATGCAGGGCAACGCGTTGTGTGGTTGTCCTTTTGTTGGTGTATCTATGATTTTCGTCTCGCTGTGAATTTGTGTTTGTCTGCGCATATGGCTTTACTGTCAGATTGTCTCTGCTTGTGTGAATGAAATTTGTATATTTATATCTGAACGGAGAAGTTAGAAAAAAAGGTACATCTGAAACACGAATGAATATACATATATATATGTATGTGTGTGTGTGTGGGCGGGCGTGTGATCGTGTGTGTATGTATTCTTATAGAAAGAAAGAGACAGACAGACAGACAGACAGATAAAAAAAATAGCGACACCGTTTCTCTTTAGAGTCGCTCTGCTGGTGGAAGCGGACAAAACACCCCGGCTATAAGTGAGATGGTGACTCAATTATGTTTTGTGGGACAAACAGACAGAATCTCTCTTTTATATTATATACGTAAAAGGGAGAGATTCTGTCTGTCCGTTTGTCCCGCAAAACATTATATATATATATATATAATATATATATATAATATATATATATATATATTATATCTATATATATATATATATATATATATATATATATATATATATATCTATATATATACATTATATATATTACATTATTTAATAGAACCGTGTATTTATGTTCTACTAATAGTTTCCTGTGTTGAGAACATGCCAAACAAAGTTTCATAACACGGCTGACATCTCGGTACAATCATTAGGCATAGCCCATGGTTATGCCATATGGGCTGTGCCTGATGACTGTGCCGAGATGTCAGACGTGTTATAAAACTTTGTTTGACATGTTCTCAACAAAGGAAACTATTAGTAGCACATATAAATTTGTATTGTGTCTATTAGATATTTATCTCTCACCAGATAGGGTACTTTTTTTGTTGATCTTACCATCACGGAACAGCACATTATGTGTGTATGTATGTATATATATATGTATGTATGTATGTATGTATATATATATATGCACTTTAGTCCAACAAATAAACACCAGGACTTATTCTTTGTAAGCCTAATACTTATTCTAATGGTCTCTTTTGCCGAACCACTAAGTTTCGGGGACATAAGCACACCAGCATCGGTTGTCAAGCGATGGTGGAGGGACAAACACAGACACAAAGGAGCACAAACATAAATATATATACATATATACTCGACGGGCTTCTTTCAATTTATGTCTACCAAATCCGCTCACAAAGCTTTGGTCGTCCCGAGTCTATAGTAGATGTCACTTGCCCAAGGGGCCTGAACCCGAGGCCCGGGATTGAACCCGGAACCATGGGGTTAGGAAGAAAGCTAGAGAGAGAGAGGAGGTAGTTAGGGTAAATCACAGCTGTTTCCTCTTGAAGCACATCTTGCTTATTTTATTATCGCGAGAGATATGTGGTCTTAATTGCTGCTGTATATTAATCAAAATACACATTAAAATTGTGGAAATATTATTTGCAGAGTTAGTACGGCGGCGAACTGCCAGAAACGTTAGCACGCAAGGCGAAATGCTTTGCGGTATTTCGTCTGCCGCTACGTTCTGAGTTCAAATTCAGCCGAGGTCGACTTTGCCTTTCATCCTTTCGGGGTCGATTAAATAAGTACCAGTTACGCACTGGGGTCGATGTAATCGACTTAATCCGTTTGTCTGTCCTTGTTTGTCCCCTCTGTGTTTAGCCCCTTGTGGGTAGTAAAGAAATAGAAATAGGTATTTCGTCTGCCGTTACGTTCTGAGTTCAAATTTCGTTAGCATGCCGGGAAAAATACTTGGCGTCCGTCTTAACGTTCAGAGTTTAAATTCTACCGAGGTCGATTTTGCTTTTCATCCTTTCTGGGTCGATAAAATAAGTACCAGTTGAACACTGGGATCGACGTGATTGACTTACCCCCACCCACTGAAAGGCAAAGTCGACCTCGGTGGAATTTGAACTCAGAACGTAACGGCTGACGAAATACCTATTTCTTTACTACCCACAAGGGGCTTAGCAGTATTTCGTCTGTCTTTACGTTCTGAGTTCAAATTCCGCCGAGGCCAACTTTGCCTCTAGTCCTTTAGGGGTCGACAAATAAAGTACCAGTTGCGTACTGGAGTCGATCTAATTGAGTGGCCCCCTCCCCCAAAAAATTCCGTATGCTCAGTCAGATATGCTTTCCGGCGAGTTCATGTCCAAAGAAGTAGGAGCAGGTTTTGCGTTACGAAAACGCAACCAGCGGGTATATATGGGTTAATACCTTACGTTAATTGTATTTACTTTTTTCGCTCTGAGTTCAAATGCAGCTGTGTTACTGCGAAATGTCAATAAAATCTTTTGAAAGTCTTGCTAATCGACTATTCTACGCCACTTTTCAAATAATCGTATGACCTTGTGCTAACATTATTCCTTAGAAGTCAATATTTTTTTTTTTAAAAAAGAGAGAGAGATGGCTACAAAGGCAGAAAATACAAACATCTCAGCATAAAATGCTTTGCTATATTTACTTTTGTCTCTCTATGATTCGAGTTCGGTTTGTGCCGAGGTCGGCTTATTTTTCATAATTCGGATATCGGTAAAAAGAAGTACTTGGAAATGTCATTAATAATCCTTTCTACTAAAGGTACGAGGCTGAAATTTTGGGGGAGGGGGACCAGTCGATTACATCGACCACAGTATTTCACTGGTACTTAATTTATTGACCCCCCCCCCCCAATAAAAATTACCAACGGTAAAGTCGATCCCGGGGAAATTTGAACGTAATGACGGCAGAAATGCCGTTAAAGCATTTCGCCCGCATACTAACGATTCTGCCAGCTAACTCCCTTAATAATAATAATAATAATAATAATAATAATAATAATAATAATAATAATAACAACTCAGAACGTAACGGCAGACGAAATACCTATTTCTTTACTACCCACAAGGAGCTAAACACAGAGAGGACAAACAAGGACAGACAAACGGATTAAGTCGATTACATCGACCCCAGTGCGTAGCTGGTACTTAATTTATCGACCCCCGAAAGGATGAAAGGCAAAGTCGACCTCGGCGGAATTTGAACTCAGAACGTAGCGGCAGACGAAATACCTATTTCTTTATTACCCAAAACGTAACGGCAGACGAAATACCTATTTCTTTATTACCCACAAGGGGCTAAACACAGAGGGGACAAACAAGGACAGACATAGGTATTAAGTCGAATACATCGACCCCAGTACGTAACTGGTACTTAATTTATCGACCCCCGAAAGGATGAAAGGCAAAGTCGACCTCGGCGGAATTGGAACTCACAACGTAACGGCAGACAAAATACCGCAAAGCAATTCAGCCGGCGTGCTAACGGTTCTGCCAGCTCGCCGCGCCTTTGCCGAAAGAAATATTGCGAAGTACGATAATGCTTCGATATGCGAGTAAATTCGTTCCCGGGGAACGCTCGTAAAGCAACCACTCACAGAAGCTCTTAAATCGGGGTCTCGTAAAGCGGATCGTCGTAAAGTGAAGTATTACTGTATTTCTTCCAACTCGCCACTCTTAATAGTTTTCTATTGAAGCCATAATACCAGAAGTGTTGGGGGAGAACGGGTTACTCTGTCGATTAAATCTACCACAATTCTTGACTGGTTTATTATTTAACGACCACAAATGATTAACGGCCTAATTGACTTCGGCATGGTTTGAACTCTGAGCGTAAAGAGTCGAAAACATTGCATTGTATTTTGAGCGATGCTCTAATGATTCAGTCAATCAACTTTCAGTATTGAGATATACTGTTCTAACAAGGAAGATTCTACCGTAGGGGTGGGGCCCGTTTTATTGTGACCGCAGGCTGCTATACACGTATGTAGAAAACATCGTAAATTTTTCAATTGTAAAATCTATACACTATTCGTACGCCTATTTACGACGTGTCGTGTTTCTACTACGACTTAAAACTCGAACAGAAACTTCTCCAGTAATTGCCATCTGAATGGAAATTTTATTTTCACTATAAAACACATATTGCTAGGTTTGTATCACCCCCTTGAGACCCAGCTACATTCTAGCTGAAAAATATAGACTACCTCATAAGTAATATAAACGTCCTAAATTCAATGGCGGCGTTATGAGGTGTTATGCGTTAATTTTGTCTTAAACTTATCTTTATTAACGTATATCGAATTATACATAGATATATACAAGATTTACGCAAAATTAAGTGTTAGAACTTGTGATCCGCCTGGGACCTTTTTCTTTGCAAATTTTTGCCCGTCGCACTAAAAAGTTTCCCCACCCCTGTTCTACGGGGTCGTTCGATCTGCTGGAAATAGCAGCAAACTTACCCTCAGGTATCACAATCTACTATCATAAAAAATGGCCGATGATGCATTTGGTAATGTACCCTGAGGTATTTTATGCCTGAATAACAAAAGAAAATTTATAAAAAAAAAACTTAAATAACTAATGCTTGAATCGATGATGGATCTCCGCCGGTTTCGACGATGAGGATTTAGTTGTTCGATTAAGTAAATTATGTGCTCCTGGATTAACGTGTAAACGGCCAAGCATTATACAGACACGTGTGCCTTTAATGTAATTCTCGGATAAAATCAGCGTGACACAACGTGTGACAAACTCTACCATTGAATCACAGAGAAAATACATCCGACGGAGCGTCCAAACCCGTTCCATTTACTCTATCTGCCCTATTTCACTCGTTAGGTTTGAGTCGAAACGCTTCTATAAATCAGTAATGAGCAAACTGTGACCTGCGAATCTTCCTGAATGATACGCCAATGGAAAATTACCTCAGAATTTTTTCTTTTTTTTTTAGTAGTGAAGACCGCCAGATTATTAGCTATGCTTCATGCGGCCCACCTGATGATTAGCTATGTTTCATGCGGCCCGCTTCTCGACAAAGGCTGTCCATGCCAGTTACAGAAAATCCTGAGATCTTGAGGTTGCGTAGCGAGCCTCTAAAACATTCGGCGATATTGCACTTGTGATATGAAGCTAAACAACTAAAAATCACAGCAGTGCCTGCTTCGTCAAGGACTCTACATTCATCCATGGGTTCCACGGGTTTCAAGCTAAGCTGTTTCGGCCTTCGTCAGTCACTTCAAGTTGATTTTGTTGCAATACAATGTGTGTGATCTCGCACATTCGCTGCGTATGTTCAGCAATCACGGGTTCCAAGCTAAGCTGTTTCGGCCTGCATTCAATCATTTCAAGTCGATTTTGTTGCAATACAATGGGTGTGCCCTTGCGCGTTCACTATGTACGTTCAGCGGTAACGGGTTTCAAGATAAGCCGTTTCGGCCCTTAACAGTCATTTCAAGTCGATTTTGTTGCAATACAATGTTTGTATCCTCGCACGTTCGCAGCGTACGTTCAGCGATGGGTTTTCATATAACACTGGCTGGGTTTTACTCGATTGGTTTGCAAACCCTCCACCACAGAGTAAGAAATGCTTCAAAATTATTTGGCCTTGTACCAATGGCTAAAATCGATGTATCTATACAAGAAAACTCTTCAGTTTGTTTTAATTTCGGAAATGGTCAGTCCTCCTGGCTAACATCATATGGAGATGGGATTATTGCCAGACCTTGTGTGCGTGTGTGTGAGTGTGTGTTGTGTGCGCGCGTTTTGTGGTGGTGGTGGTGATGACGGTGGCGGTGGTGGTGATGAGGATTACGATTGCGATGATGGTAGTCGTATTGATGATGATGCTCATCATCATCATCATCATTGTCATCATCAATCATCATTATACATCAGCGTTGGTGCTGATGATGACGACAATGATTACGTTGATAGTGGTGGTGCTGATGAAAATGGTTGCAGTGGTGGTGGCAGGGTTTTAGTGTTGGTGATCATGATGGCGTTGATGATAGTAATAATGATGATGATGATGACGACAACGACGACGACGACGACGACGATGATGATGATGATGATGAGGATGATGATGATGATGACGACAACGACGACGACGACGACGATGATGATGATGATGATGATGATAGTGATGAATGCGGCGGTGGTCGGTGAGGAAGATAGTAGTGGCGGCTACAACGGGGTGGTGGTGGTGGGAAGTTTTGATATGGGGGTTGTAGTGGTGACGTTAATGGTTGTAGTGGTGATGGTGATTATGGTGGCAATGATGATGGTGATGATGATGTTGCTGGCGATGACGATGATGATGAGCTTGATAGTGGCGGCTGCGGCGGTAGTGGTGGGAAAGGCTATTTGTGATGGTGGTGGTGGCGGTGGTGGTGGTGGTGGTGGTGGTTTTGTAGTGGGGGTGGCGGTGCTGCTACTTGGAGATTCATAGTTGTGATCCAGTGTTAACTCCGAGAAAATATCCAATACACAGTTGTCATTTATTCAGCTTAAATTTTTCACACTTCAAATTCAATTCCTCGAAAACTTCTACTCCATTTTGTTCACTCGTTCTACCAAAAGAAAAAAAAGGGTCGTTTTGTTTCTCTTGTTCTTTTCCTCTAAACGAATGTGTGTGTGTGTGTGTGTGTGTGTGTGTGTGTGTGTGTGTGTGTTGTGTGTGTATGTGTGTGCGTGCGTGCGTGCGTGCGTTTGTGTGTGGTATTTCCGGCCCATCAACAATCCGATAATTCCCTCTTATCTTCCGTGTCTCCGACACATAAATCCTTCCCTCTTCACTACAAACACGGTCGACAATATCGGCAACAACACAGCTAATGCTACGATTAAAACCCACAGTCAACATCGGCATCAACAACCCCAACGACAACAACAACATAAATAACACCTCATGCAACTTCTGCAACTACTACTACTACGCCTACTAACGTCGACTCCAACAACAACACGAGTGGAGGCGCAATGGCCCAGTGGTTAGCGCAGCGGACTCGCGGTCGTAAGAACGCGGTTTCGATTCCCAGACCGGGCATTGTGAATGTTTATTGAGCAAAAACACCTAAGCTCCACGAGGCTCCGGCGGTGGGTGGGGGAACCCCGCTGTACTCTTTCACCACAACTTTCTCTCACTCTTTCTTTCTACTTCTGCCACAAAGCAGAGGAACCATGGTGTAACTCACTTTGGTGTGGTAAAACTTTCAGACCCTAGTCTAGATTGCGAATCCTCTGTACCCTAGGATGGTTCAGCTCTCCACCCGTTAAAAGTCACCGTTTACGGAATGAGGATAACAATGTAGCTTTCGCGCCCGTGCAACAGCCAGTCTATCGCGTGTGATGGGTGGATCTTCAAGTTGCCACACGCATTCTTAGTAGCTTAGAGTAGGCTCGAATTAAAGATTATTCTTTGTGGCTAATGGCGTCCTGATTGGAAGAAGAAGAAGAAGAAGAAGAAGAAGAAGAGAAGAAGAAGAAGAAGAAGAGAAGAAGAGCAACAACAAGACAACACGATATTCCACATCAACGGTACCACTATATTGTCACTGGCCTTCCGTCGGTTACGACGACGAGGGTTCCAGTTAATCCGATCAAACGAACAGCCTGCTCGTGAAGCTAACGTGCAAGTGGTTGAGCACTCCACAGACTACCGTACTCTTAATATAGTTCTCAGGGAGATTCAGCATGACACAGAATGTGACAAGGCCGGCCCTTTTTAAAATACAGGTACTACTCATTTTTGCCAGCTGAGTGGACAGGAGCAACGTTGAATAAAGTGTCTTGCTCAAGGACACGACGCACAGCAAGGGATCGAACTCACGACCTTACGATCGTAAGCCGAATGCCCTGACCACTATTTGCGAACACATACGAACACATCGAATTCAGCATTCAACACCTAGCGATTCTGGTTGTTCAATGTTGAAAGATTGATCTCGATGTCACCTTTTGCGATTTTGAGTTGGAAGTTGATTAAGGATAAGCAATACTTCCCCTTATAACTCGGAATCAGGGAATGTAACATCAGAAAATATCTTCTATAAATAAGCTGTTTGCAGGGATCTGTTTGTTTGCTACAGATCAGACCTCCTTATCGATGCTAATACTGGGCACATACGAAACTATTTCGCCCGTAGCCAGAACAATAACAGTCAAACAAATAAATGGCTCATCCTTATTGCACAAATCCTAAATATTTTTTTAAATCATCAGATACCCAGATCCTATCAATAGCCACTTTCGTGGCCTTAAACTCAGGAAATGGCAAAAACCATTCCAAGCAACCGCATATCAGCATTAGTAAAATCGGTGCTATCTTCGTGATCATCTGTAAGTAAAGGTTAGATATAGAACCGGTCCAATCAGGACCTTCCCTACGAAAATGCTTGATAAAGAGTTTCCCGATGGAGAAACACATACGCATTGGACGATGGTCCCATCCGTGATGCAAACATATGTCTGCAAATCTGTGCTATATACCAGACTCAGTGTACCAAATGCAGCGAATATTGCGTAAATAACATAATTCCGCCATTACATACTCAAATCAAGAAACATCCGCACAAGCACACCTTGACAAATGTAGGAATATGAACATGAACACCGCAGTGACATTGAAACAATATGCCATGCTAAAAAATCGGATTTCTCCATTCTCCTTGAAGTGGAGGCACATGGTCTAGTGGTTAGAGCAGCGGACTCGCGGTCGAGGGATCGCAGGTTCGAATCTCAGACCGGGCGGTGTGTGTGTTTATGAGCGAAACACCTAAGCTCCACGCGGCTCCGGCAGAAGGCAATGACGAACTTCTACTGACTCTTTCGCTACAACTTTCTCTCACTCTTTCCTCCTGCATCTTGCAGCTCACCTGCGACGGACCGGCGTCCCGTCCAGAGGAGAACTTTTACGCCAAGGAAACCGGGAAATCGGCCCTTATGAGCCAGGCGTAGCTCGAGAAACAACAAACAACATTCTCCTTAACACCTTTGCGTGAAATCTCAGTACTAAATAAATATTCATAAAGTAATATTTCAGTCTTTGTAATTGTTATCGTGCAATCTATCTATCTATATTTATAAACATATATATATATTTATGTGTGTGTGTGTGTGTGTGTGTGTGTGTGGTTTTGTATGCATGATATATATGTGTGTGTAAAATATATAATATATATAAAATGATATATAGAAATATAGTATTTAACGTTTATGCATATATATATTCAAATTTTGCATATATATATGTATATGTATGTATAGATATATATATATATATATATATATATACATGTATAGTATATATATATATATATGTATATCTATATATATATATATATATATATATATATATATCTAATATATTATATATATATATATATATATATATAAAATTAGAAAAAAACCACCTTTTATCAATTCAAAATGAACAATTAATTACACCATCTAGAAAATTACATATATAGAAAATATAAAATTAAAATTACAATAAAATATCAATGATTAAGTAAATTGCAAAAAAAGATAATAAAAACGTATATAATTGATTTAGTATTTCTAAATTTTTTTCCCTATAAGTTTGGATTTATATTCCCTCAAATAATATTATATATATATATATATATATATATATATATATATATACGTTATAATTTAATTATATTTGTATTATAATTCACATGCATATATGTGTGTGTATATTGTATTACATGTATATAATATATATATATGTACACGTACGTATATCATAATATATATGAATATATTATATATACATGTCTATACACATATTATAAATGTATATATACGGATGTGCATATACATAACTACCTGTCTGGAACTACCTTATTAAGTTCGATATAGTTCTCATTTTTTTTGTTTTTGTTTTCTTTGGCTTTTTTTTTTGTAATATTCTTACATTAGGCCATTCACCTATTAATTGAGAATTATTTTCGGATCACCACTTCAAGTATGCTAGCATTCAATCAACTCTATCTTCTTCATTCACGTGGCACCCTTGGGAGGCATTCATTTCTCAGTTCACTGTGGCATTCATCTCTTCTCTCTATCTCTCTATCTATCTATCTATCTATCTATCTATCTATTTATCTATCTCTTATCTCAAACTATCTACCTGTTCTCTCTTTTTCTCTTCCTCCCTCTCTCCCCTCCCTCTCTCTCCTTCCTATTCTCTCTCTTTCTCTCTTTCCTGCTCTCCCCCGTCATTTTGTTTTATTCTACTATTTCATACAATAAGAGATTTAACTACTGCTCTTTCAAAGTGAGTCCTTGTGTGTGTGTGTGTGTGTGTGTGTATGCCTATGTACATACATATATATATATATGTATATGTGTGTGTATGCATACATATATATATACATATATTTATACATACACATATATATACATATATATATAGATGTACGTATGTCTATGTGTATATATATATATGTGTGTGTGTGTGTGTGTGTGTGTGTGTGTAAATGTGTGTACTATATATATATATGTATGTATAAGGCGGTGCACCAGAGTGGCCGCAGTGTGACAGAAACCGTAAAGAATTGAAATATATATGTGTGTGTGTATATATATGCATATATTTGTATATATATGTGCTTCTCACGTATATACACACACAAACACAAAAAAAAACACACTCACACACACGTATATCTACATCACACCATACATATGTGATGTTCTTATACATGTTCATACATATACGTGTAAATATATACATATATTATATATATATATATATATATATATATATATATATATATATATATATATACAGAGAGATAGAAACATACATACATACATAAATATATACAAATC
The DNA here is from genome assembly GCF_006345805.1 of Octopus sinensis. Classification (NCBI taxonomy): domain Eukaryota; kingdom Metazoa; phylum Mollusca; class Cephalopoda; order Octopoda; family Octopodidae; genus Octopus; species Octopus sinensis. Next base: position 7,602 of record NW_021824444.1, on the reverse strand, counting down.
TGGCATGAGTGTGTATATATGCTTGCGTGCATGTATTGTGCACATATAAGTATGTAGAAAGAGAGAGGATGAGAGACAAGCAGACAAACACAGAGGGGGAGA
>NW_021824443.1:15000-19207 GCF_006345805.1 Octopus sinensis | reverse complement strand
ACTAGAACAAAATATGCATTCCTGTGTAAATCTGCTGATGTTGGATGCCAATACGATCGGGAAAATACAGGAGAAAGAAATGTCTACGGACCATTGATAAGAAATTGGTAAATCCAAGACTGAAAAGCACTTTCAATTCAAACCTATTAATTATTGGATCAACTGGATACATAACAACCCGACTGGAGCAAAATATGGCTGAACTTGGGTTCTTGGACAGAGAATGCAATTCCTGAATTCATACGTGTCTCATGATCACAGTATCTGAGAGAATAAAAATCTGCAAGAGCTTCTTAAGATTTAAAGGTTCACAAAGTAAACAAGATACTTTCTTTCACAACCATGCCTCTAAGCATGTGGCCAGCCAAAATTTATTCTAAACTAGCAGTATCGCCCGGCGTTGCTCGGGTTTGTAAGGGAAATAACTATAAAGCATTTTTAGAGAGTTATAACCAAAAAATAGCAAAAAAATGCATTAAAAATGGAAAAAAATATGATGGTAAATTTTTTTTAAATCGTTGACTCATCGTAGACATTTTTAGAGAGTTACTTCCCTTTAATAAAAAAATGCATTAAAATGGAAAAAAATGATGGTAAATTTTTTTTAAATCGTAGACTCATCGTAGACGCGCGCTAATACCCAGAAGGGTCGATATGAATCACGACTATAAGATATACCCGGTTTTGGTTTAAACTGCACCGCAAAATGTGGGAGTAGTTAGGAATCTAAATCGTAGGAGACAGACACACAACTTCACTTTTATATATAAAGATTAAAAATAGAAAATTGAAACGGATACACGATGTACTTGTCCACAGTGATAAGAAGTACTACGAGATTCTCGAGAAAACTGATCAGCAAAGGTTTCTGGGAAGAAACCCATCACAGGAAAGTGTTTCGGCTCTTAACTGCTTGGACGCTAAAGAGACCGGGCTACATCCAGCTCATGATTCCTGGGTGCATTCTGCTGATATTTTCCAGGCACTTGGATGTCGGAGACTTATGCGTTCTTGTATATTTCACTTGTTTCAGTCATTATACTGCGGCCATGCTAGGGCACCTCCTTGAAGAATTTTTAGTTGAATAAATCGACCACAGGACTTAGTTTTTTTGTTCTGCTAAGTACTTATTATCCTATTGCTCTCTTTTGCCGAACTGCTATTACAGGGACGTAAACAAAACCAGCACCGGTTATCAAGCAGTGGTGGTGGTGGTGGTGGAAAAACACAAACACATACACTACAGGATGTGATGGGTAAATTGTCGAGTTCCAGATTATCCTTATACATACATGCATACATATATACATATACGACAGGTTTCTTTCTGTTTCCGTCTACCAAACCCACTCATAAGGCTTTGCTGGGTCCGAGGCTATAGTAGATGACAGTTGAGGAACAAGTTTCTTACCACACAGTCATGGAAATTTTGTCGACACGATCTAGTTGGAACTCTTCACCAATGCCTCTGCTTTCAGACTTAATTTTTTAAATAACGTCGGTAGTCATGGTAACCGTGAAACGTCGACGGTGTCAACGCTACCTATTTCTTTATTACCCACAAGGGGCTAAACACAGAGGGGACAAACAAGGACAGACATAGGTATTAAGTCGATTACATCGACCCCAGTGCGTAACTGGTACTTAATTTATCGACCCCGAAAGGATGAAAGGCAAAGTCGACCTCGGCGGAATTTGAACTCACAACGTAACGGCAGACGAAATACCGCTAAGCATTTCGCCCGGCGTGCTAACGTTTCTGCCAGCTCGCCGCCTTGTCAACGCTACCGCCAGCGTGACTCACTCTGGGTTACTTCACTTCTGAAACCCCCTTCGGTTACGACACAGCCCATGCGATTGCACTTAGAAAGTTACCCTCCCAGGCACAAGTACGGGCAAGGTTGCTTATGGAAATCCAGCAGTCACCCATGCATACCAGCCTCTCCTCTCCACGCCACCAGTGTTATCCAAGGGAAAGGCAAAGGGGCCGATACAGCTTGGCACCAGTGACGTCGTAACTCATTTCTACAGCTGAGTGAACTGGAGCAACATGAAATAAAGTGTCTTGCTCAAGAACACAACACGCAGCACGGTCTGGGATTCGAGCTCACAACCTCACGATAGTAAGCTCGACGCTCTAACCACTGAGCCATGCACCTTCATTTAGCGTACGTTAAAAACGCACATATTCGAATGTGACTAGCTTTTGACCCAGAGCGCGCTTCTCTTTCAGCACATTCAGTTTCCGAACTATTTTCCCGTCCAAAACTTCCCATTCTTCTTTTTCACTTGCAGGCGACAAGCTAGGATTACAGTGGCTGGTCTCAAAATGTCCTTGGCACTGTAGTTTCACTCCTAGCCTCAGTCTAACAAACTGACATTGGGCGAAGCATTGGTCGCCCTGTAGCATTGTCGTAGAAGATATGCATTCGCCCAAGGTGCTGCATCCTATTTCTGTTACCAAATTCTTCAGGCCCCTTCAGAACATAAGGGTAATTGCAAATTTACACCAGTTTACTGGAATTATCGTTTAATTTAGATTAAACTAGCAGTATCGCCCGGCGTTGCTCGGGTTTGTAAGGGAAATAACTATATAAGCATTTTAGAGAGTTATAGCAAAAAATAGCAAAAAAATGCATCAAAAATGGAAAAAAAATGATGGTAAATATTTTTTTAAATCGTTGACTCATCGTAGACATTTTTAGAGAGTTACTTCCCTTATATAATAGCGAAAAAATGCATTAAAATGGAAAAAAAATGATGGTAATTTTTTGTAAAAATCGTTGACTCATCGTAGACATTTTTAGAGAGTTACTTCCCTTATATAATAGCGAAGAAATGCATTAAAATGGAAAAAAATGATGGTAAATTATTTTTAAAATCGTAGACTCACCGTAGACGCGCGCTAATACCCAGAAGGGCTCGATATGAATCACGACTATAAGATACCCGGTTTTGGTTAAACTGCACCGCAAAATGTGGGAGTAGTTAGGAATCTAAATCGTAGAAGACAGACACACAACTTCCCTTTTATATATAAAGATAAACGAAACGAAACGAAACGAAACACAAATAACGCGTTTTTACGCCATCGGAAATTTCAAAATGACAAAAATAAAACCAAAATAATGAAAGGAAAATGTTAAAAATGGAATAGAAAGAGAAGAGAGAAATGTGGTCGACATAATGGATTTAAAACTGTTATTCTTCACTCCAGTCAAGTATTTATCAAGTACTCAATGACTACAACCTAGAAAAGTAAATAAATAAATAAACGTTATGGTGGTATTGGTAGTGGTGGTGGTGGTGGTGGTGGTGGCGGCGGCGGTGGTTGTAGTGATGGTGATGGTGGTAGTGGTGGTATGTGATGGTGGTTGGCGGTTGTAATGGTGGTGGTGGTGGTGGTGGTTGGCGGTCGTGATACTGTGAAAGGGGTGGTGATGTAGGCAGCGGTGATGATGTTGGTAGTGGTGGTGGTGGTGGTGGTCGTCGTCGTCGTCGTCGTCGTTGCCGTGGTGAGCGGACTAAAATGGATTACAACACAATAATAATAATAATAATAATAATAATAATAATAATAATAAAACTATTATTATTATTATTATTATTATTATTATTATAATGATGAGGATAATGATGATGATATAACAACATCACAACAATACTATTACTACTACTACTACTACTACTACTATAATAATAATAATATAATAATAATAATAATAATAATAATAATGAAAAATAATAATAATAATATAATAATAATAATGATATAATAATAAATAATAATGATAATAATAATAATAATTAATAATAATAATAATAATAATAATAATAATAATATTAATAATAATAATAATAATTATTATAATAATAATAATAATAATAAAACAACGAAGCAAAACGACGAACGCCGAAACGAAACACCACCAGTCCTAAGTCAAGGGAGTAAAATAAATGTTAGATACAAAGGGATCGGAAGTAAACCTCTCACAACTGATATAAGCACGCCTTCAAGGGTGTCTTTGGTAAGGACTGACGAAATGCGTTTCTGTGGCTGCAGCAGCTGATGCGAATATCGCTGCCTTCGTCATCGTCGTGTTTTGGCGAGGGTTGCTTCGTTGTGATCAAATGTGACAAAGTGCTGCGGTAATTTTGCTGTTTGCGGTTTAGTGTTTGATTGTTGTGAGGGGGGACTCAATATGTT
>NW_021824443.1:5000-10000 GCF_006345805.1 Octopus sinensis | reverse complement strand
AATACTAATTCAGCAGTAAATTATAACCATTGATTAATCATTAAATATAATAGGCGTAGGAGTAGCTGTGTGGTAAGTAGCTTGCTTACCAACCACATGGTTTCGGGTTCAGTCCCACTGCGTGGTATCTTCGGCAAGTGTCTTCTACTATAGTCTCGGGCCAACCAAAGCCTTGTGAGAGGATTTGGTAGACGGAAACTGAAAAAAGCCCGTCGTATATATGTATATATATATGTATATATATATGTATGTGTGTGTATATATGCGTCTGTGTTTGTCGCCCCAACATCGCTTGACAACCGATGCCAGTGTGTTTACGTCACTGTAACTTAGTGGTTCGGCAAAAGAGACCGATAGAATAAGCACTAGGCTTACAAAGAGGTCGATTTGCTCGACTAAAGCTTTAGATCAAGGTTAGAAACCGCCTCTTTCTCTATTGGCAAGAAATCTTGAAATAAAACTAAATAATGGCATACATACATACATACATACATACATACATACATACATACATACATACATACATACACAAATGTAGGCAGTTGCCTCGGCTTCAACCATTTCTTGGATTGCGCCCGCAATCTCACACAGCTATCGCCGCTATCAGCGGCAACGCCACCTTCACCATCACCACCACCACCACCATCAAAATTACAAACCCTGCTGCTCCCTCTTATAAACCTCACCCCTCTTGCTCAATAAGATATTGCCGCTCCTATTGTACAAACAGAATTGGTGAGATTCTTAAAACTAGATTTCGTGCTAGTGTAAGGGGATGCAGTATTTTTTAATATTCGCATTCTTCCATAGAGACGCACCGAGACAGGAATAGCGACTATCAGACTGTCTAAGAGAGAGAGACAGATATGTGTGTGTGTTTGTGTGTGTGTGTGTGTATGTATATATATATATATATATATAGAGAGAGAGAGAGAGAGAGAGAGATATACTAAAAAATGTACACGCATATAAACTTAAACATATACATGCAATAAAGAAATAAATACATTTGATACAGATATGTACATGTGGAGGCGCAACGAGCCAGTGGTTAGGACAGCGGACTCGCGGTTCTAGGATTGCGGTTTCGATTCCCAGACCGGGCGTTGTGAGTGTTTATTGAGCGAAAACATCTAAAGCTGAACGAGGCTCCGGCAGGGGTGGGGCGATCCCTGCTGTACTCTTTCGCTCATTTTCCCTCATTCTTTCTTCTGTTGGCCTGCTCGCACTTAGCCAGTGGGGTGGCGTCATTTGAAGGCTAAAACAATGCAAAACGCATTGTGACCAGCGATGTGTAGCAAAATCTGATAGCCTAGTCGTTCACGGTGATATACATATACATACATACACATATGTACACACATATGTACATACATGTACATACATACACATATGTACACACATATACAGATATAAACGTATATACAGATATATACGCACATATATATTGCATACGCATATATATATATATATATATATATACAAATGCGTATATTATCTATACACATTTTTACATATAGATATAAGTACAAATGCATGTATATATACATACATATGCGTATATTATCTATACACATTTTTACATATAGATATGTAAGTACAAATGCATGTATACATACAGGTAATATACATCGAAGTATATGTATACATAACGAATGAAAATATTTTTGTGTGTATGTGCGCATCTGCTACATTTTCTCTCTCTCTCTCTCAAACATATGCGCTCACACACACACGAACACACACTCACGCGCACACACACACATACACAAACACACAAACTTCGTAATTCAGGTTTAATATGTGTGTGTGTGTGTGTGTGTGTGTGTGTGTGTGTGTGTGTGTGTGTGTGTGTGTGTGTGTGTGTAAATATTTGTGATGGGCATAAAAACTGTAAATTAGTATTTTAAAAAACCATATTTGTGAAGAAAAAACGCAAAATTCATCTGCGTGATGGGAAATATATAGAGATACAGATGAGACTTTAATACGGAGTGAGACAGAGAGAGAGAGGAGGGAGGGAGGGGAGATTTGGAGAGAGAGAGAGAGAGAGAGGAGCTAGGGAGTGACGGAGGGTGGCAGAGAATGTGTGTAGGGGTAAGGATAAGGTTTGATAGGGAGGGAGGGATGGATGGATTGTCATGTAGGTGAAGAAACGGTGGAAAGAGACAATCACAGAGTGGCTAATTAAATACTGTAGCAACAGCAGCGAAAGCAACAACAACTACTACTACTACTACTACTACTACTACTACTACTACTAATAATAATAATAATAATAATAATAATAATAATAATAATAATGATGATGAATAATAAAATAATAATAATAATAATAATAATTAATAATAATAATAATAATAATTAATAATAATAATGATAATAATAATTAATAATAATAATAATAATAATATAATAATAATTAATAATAATAATAATAATAATAATAATATAATAATAATAATTAATAATAATAATAATAATAATAATAATAATAATTAATAATAATAATAATAATAATAATAATAATTAATAATAATAATAATTAATAATAATAATAATTAATAATAATTAATAATAATAATAATAATTAGTAATAATTATAATAATAATAATAATAATAATAATAATAATTAATATAATAATGATAATTATAATTAATAATAATAATTAATAATAATTAATAATAATAATAATTAATAATAATAATAATAATTAATAATAATTAATAATAATAATAATTAATAATAATAATAATAATTAATAATAATAATAATTTTTTTTTAGACATTCATTAGTACAACACCAAAAACTCCCCCCCCCCAATATATGGCACACTAGGCATAACAACAACATGAACTTCCAACCTGTTGTCTCTTGAGGTCTCTGGGTAAGACTTGGAGCCAACTTGTACAAATATAAAGCAAAAGTCAAACATAGAATAATAATAATAATAATGATAATAATTATAATAATAATAAATGCCCTGATGCAGTACCAGGCACTGGCTCGCATAGCTTCTGATCTTAAGTGATTGGAAGTGTTATCTTGGTCATTGTTTTGTGTTCGTATTAAAGATAGGCTACAGCAAATATTCTGCTCAATACCACAGATTTGCTTATCAGTTGTTTAGCCTTAACCAGTTGAGCATATCCCGTGGTGGCTGATGATATGTGCATCTCTGATCATGAGGAGAAGTTGTGGGGGAGCATCATAGCCATGTGTTGAAAGGAATTCTTTGGGGTTTGAATCATTCTTAAACAACTCTCATTAAAGGACATTTGAGTGGGTTGGGCTACCCGACCAGAAGAAAATTCTACCTGGGCCCCACCTGCAAAGTCGTGTGCTGTTTATCTTGATATGAGATCACCATGTCGCGCATATATAGTTGTGATGCATGTGCCTGGTGTGCTCTTATCAGACGGCTAGTCATGATGGGTATACTGGGTTTCGTATATTTTACCCCAGTGTCACTTTGATGGCATGCACTGCTCTCTCACTCAATAGTAATAATAATACAGGTACAAGGCCCAAAATTTTTGAGAAGTCAAGGTTGTTGATTACATCGAGCCCCAGCGCTTCAGTGTCACTTATTTTATCGACCCGAAAGGATAAACGGCGAAGTCGACCTCGGCGGAATTTGAACTCAGAATGTGAGGACGGAGGAAATGCCGCTAAACATTTTGTCTGGTTACTAACGATTCTGCCAATCAAAAGATTATTGGCGATCGAGTGTGTGAAGAGGTTCGTTATAAAATGTGCCGTCACTGCGACGTAGGGACATAATAAGAAATGCCGATAAAAGCTCGGGTCACTGCGACATGATTACAAACCTCTTGGATATTGTTTGTCAAGACTGACACGAAGATCAAGACAAACCGTGCCAGATATAATACATAGGAATAGTATGACAACGTGTCTCTACTTTGTTTGACAACTCGACCTCTTCTGATCAAAATATTGCAAATGGGGTGAAGCTGTCAAAGGTACAAAGACCTTGATATGCAAATATACCGGTACTGACGTATAAAATTAAAAATGGTAACAATAATACATGACTTCGAATTTTGACAAAAGACCATGAATTTTAGCAGTGTGTAAATCGATTACATCGTTCACAGTGCTTAACTAGTTTTTATTTTATCGACTCCGAAAGGGTGAAAGGTAAAACCGATCTCGACGGAATTAAAGCTCAGTTTGTAAGGAGCCGAAGAAATGCCAGTAATTATTTTATCCGACACGCTAACCATTATACTAGATCACAACCTTCTTGCTTCAAATTATGGTGCAGAACCAGCAGTTTTTGGAGCAATGAGTTAGTTAATTTTCTTCGAATCTGATGCTTAACTAGTACTTATTTTATCATCTCGAAAAGGACGAAAGGCAAAAGTTTGCCTGTTTAGAAAGTCAAACCTTCATGGCTCCACAGTCTAACTGGTGTTGATACTCCTTAAGTGGAGGCGCAATGGCCCAGTGGTTAGGTCATAGGATCGCGGTTTCGATTCCCAGACCGGGCGTTGTGAGTGTTTATTGAGCGAAAACACCTAAAGGTCCACGAGGTTCAGGCAGGGATGGTGGTGATCCCTGCTGTACTCTTTCACCACAACTTTCTCTCACTCTTACTTCCTGTTTCTGTTGTACCTGTATTTCAAAGGGCCGGCCTTGTCACTCTCTGTGTCACGCTGAATATCCCCGAGAACTACGTTAAGGGTACACGTGTCTGTGGAGTGCTCAGCCACTTACACGTTAATTTCACGAGCAGGCTGTTCCATTGATCGGATCAACCGGAACCCTCGTCGTCGTAACCGACGGAGTGCTTCCCAGATACTCCTGAAATGGACGCACGGTCGAATATTAGCTATAAGACTGTGTATACGGATATTTGGAAAATACCTCAAGGAGTGACGACTGAACCCTTGCATAATTACGGGTTACCTTTGGCAATGCATAGTACCCGTTCAGTTATCCTGCCCAGGATATAGTGAAATAATGGGACTGCA
>NW_021824442.1:17500-18635 GCF_006345805.1 Octopus sinensis | reverse complement strand
CTATAGTAAGTTTTAGGGGAGCTGAACACGAGTGAACACATGATTAAAAGATCAAGACTAGTAAAGAATCAAAATTTCTAAAGTATACTTTTGATGTTGCTATAATTAATAAGAGGTTCATAAAACTGTTGAGGTGATTAAAACGTGGTGGTGGTGGTAGTGGTAGACGTAGGTAAAAACTCCCTCTGGAAATTAATGCGCTTGCACACACACATACACAGATACACACTCAAATATAAATATATATATATATATATATATATATATATATATAGAGAGAGAGAGAGAGAGAGAGGGAGAGAGAGAGAGAGATTTATATACATTACTGTTGGATATATAAATATAAATGTTGAATGAGGAATATGTAAAATGAAGTTCACGAGAAACTTTATTCATCACAACAATTGGTTTGGTCCATCTTGCATCGATTCCTTGCGGGTGGGAGAGTTCTCGGTGTCGCTTGGTATGTTGTTGTTGTTAGTAGGTTCTTAGATTATAGCATTATAGCCAACAACCTCCTGGCAACAACATGCCAAGCGAAACCGAGAATATTTAGTGAGGTTTCTTCTGTAAAACAAGACACCAGATGAGATGCATCTGCACCGGAAGATGCAACACATCCAATTATACAGTATCCAACCCACAAGTGTCCGATACAAAATGGGTCAATACTCCATTTCCCAATCCCCCATTTGTAATAAAACTCAAAAAACCGTGAAATTCCTGAGGTAGACTAAGTGGCAATTATATCACAACGTGTGTGAGTGTGTGCGTGCAGACATACATACATACATACATACATACATACATACATAGAGAAACTGTGCATAGTTTAGCTGTGCAGCGGATGTTGACATAAAGTGAAAAATAAAGTATCTTGAAATAAACTGAATAATGACATATCTATGTATATATATGTTTTGATTGTAGAAAAGATAAGTCCGGAGAAGAAGCACACTCTAAGATGTAGAGCAGCGTATATTTTAAAACTGGGGAAGGCCGGTTTCCGGGATTACCCTTGGTTTCCGGTCCAAAAAGGATTTAGCTTCATGGCGTATCATTAGACCCCAAAACCTGTTGGCCTAAGACCTCTTCCAAATATGGAGGGTGGAAAAGCCCTTCACCTCATACGCCT
>NW_021824442.1:2500-5000 GCF_006345805.1 Octopus sinensis | reverse complement strand
GCTCCCCGTTTGCCGGTGCAAGATCGATTCTACACGGCCGGCGCGTCCTCTAATTTCCGCCGCCGAACCGCCCGCCTTTCAGACGCTGCGTCCGCCCCGCCCGTTGACGCCCGCGTTTGCCCGCCTTCGCCCGCCTTCTGAAGCTCGCCTTCGTCCGCCTTCGCCCGCCTTCGCCCGCCTTCGCCCGCCTTCGCCCGCCTTCGCCCGCCTCTGGACGTCCGCTTCTTCACGCCCGCCTATTAGACGCTGCGTTCTACCCGCATCATCGACGCACGCCTTCGCCCGCCTTTCAGACGCCGCTGCGTTCGCCCGACCCTTTCGACGCACGCGTTTGCCCGCCCGCCTTATTTCCTTCCTTCCTTCCTTCGCTCGCCCGCCGGCAACCGCCGCACAAGCGCTATTTACGTAGGGTCGCGGCCGAACGGCATAGGTGGACCGCCTGGAAGGGATGTTGTCGGCGCTCCTTTCCGCCAACGGTTGGCTCCCTTATTGCCGGTGCAAGGTCGACTCTACACGGCTGGCGCGTCCTCGAATGTCTGCCGCCGCCGCCACACCGCCCGCCTTTTAGACGCGCTCCCTCGACGCCCGCCTCTGCCCGCCTCTTCACGCTCGCAATCGGTTCGTCCTCCCGCAATCGAACCGCTTCTCGTTACCGCGTTTTCTTTTTTTTTTTCTTTTTTCTTCCTTCCGACCCCCGGCCTCGTCTTCGCCGCCGAGGACCCGGTCAGGTTACGCCGCTGACCTCGTGTCGCGTCGCCGCCGGCGCGGCGGACGGGCTAGCCGTCGCTTCCCGTTCCGCCACAGGTGACGCGGCGTCTCCGAAAGAGAGCGGTGCCGTGTCCGTCCCTTCTTCCCTGGACGGAACCGTGGCTTCAACTCCGGGTTTCGCTGCCTCGTAGCGTTTCTGCAGCTTTTTCTTTCCCTTCCCGGCATCGCCCCGCCTTGGCGCGCGTCGTTTTCGTGGCGACCACCGTCATGGCGCACTCGCTCGTTGACCGCAGTCCGGACGCAGTTCGTCGCAGCCGTTTCGAAAGGATCGGGTGGAGGAAGCGACGACGACGACGACCACCGACGCGTAGGGCGCCGGGCGAGTCTAAAAGCTGCAGCGGGCCCGCGCCAATCGCCGCTGCCCCTCTCGTCTGCCGACCTAGTCGCTGGCCTTCTTCTTCTTCGCCTCCGCCTCCTCTTCCGCCCGGAACCGGCCCCCACTTCGAATCGACCTGCACCGGAGCCCCGTCCGCAGCGGCCCCGGTGTGCGGCAGTCGGATCGCAAACCGTTTCTTGTATCGCGAACGCTTCTTCGCGCGTCGACCCGTGTCGTTTCCGCCTCTCCTGGCGCGCGCGTATACGAACGGCGGCCGAACTCGCGAGCGCCCTCGCGCCTCTCTGGTTTTTTTCGCCCCCTCCGATTCCTTTCGTGCTCGTTTCCGATCGGCGGCGGCTGCTGCTTCCCGAGCTTCCGCCGCCGCCGCCGCCGCGCGCTTCGTTCTCTCGAAACGTAACGTCGGTGATACCTGGTTGATCCTGCCAGTAGTCATATGCTTGTCTCAAAGCTTAAGCCATGCAAGTGTAAGTTCATGCCGTAAACGAATGGTGAAACCGCGAATGGCTCAGGAACCGGACCTAATCCTCGGGACCGTATTCTTCCACCGCGAGGAGAGTGGATAACTGTGGCAATTCTAGAGCTAATACATGCAACCGAAGCCGCGATCGCAGGTCGCACCCGGGCGTCGGGCTCGAAAACGGCGTTCGGCAGCCGTCGCGTTTCGCGCGCGGCGTCGCCGTCGTTCGCCGCCGGCGTCCGCTCGGCCGGATCTGGGGCGGCGCATCCGCGCCCGTCCCTCCCGGTCGCGACGATACGGTCGGCCTTCCGCATTGGTCGCGGCGCAAATATTAGACTGAGACCGACGCGTACGGGCCGTCGCAGCAGCCGCCGCGCCTTCCGCGCGCGGGTCTTAGGCGTGCGGCGGCTTCACGCCCTTCGATTTTGGTGACTCTGGATAACTGTCAGTACGATCGCACGGGCTAGTATCGCACTAGCCTTCGCGCGACGGGTCCCCCGCGAGTCCGCCCTATCAACTGTCGACGGCCCGGTCAGTGCCGACCGTGGTGGCAACGGGTACGGGGAATCAGGTTCGATTCCGGAGAGGGAGCATGCGAAACGGCTACCACATCCAAGGAAGGCAGCAGGCGCGCAAATTACCCACTCCCGGCACGGGGAGTAGTGACGAAAAATAACGACGCGGGACTCTGTCGAGGCCCCGCGTTCGGAATGAGTACACTTCAAATCCGTTACGAGGATCGACCGGAGGGCAAGTCTGGTGCCAGCAGCCGCGGTAATTCCAGCTCCGGTAGCGTATATTAAAATTGTTGCGTTTGAAAAGCTCGTAGTCGGAATTCGGGTCTCGAAAACGTGCCCCAGCACGTTCGGGGCGACGGCGCCGTCGCAGGCGCGCTTCTGGCGCGTCCGCTTCGGTCGTCCGTTCGCACTCCCGGCCCT
>NW_021824441.1:5000-15000 GCF_006345805.1 Octopus sinensis | reverse complement strand
TGAACTAGATAAGACACAACACACACAAATGAAAGAGAAAATAAAAAAGGAATATTATAGACGAGTTAGATCAATACTAAAAACAGAGCTCAATGCTAAAAACAAGATAATAGGTATCAACACTTTAGCTGTCCCAGTTATAAGTTACAGCTACAACATCCTTAACTGGACACGAAATGAACTGTCCAAAATAGATAGGAAAACAAGAAAAATACTGACAGGATCTAGGATGCATCACCCAAAATCTGACATAGAAAGACTATATATACAACGTATAGAAGTTGGTAGAGGCCTTATACAGCTGGAAAACTACTATAAAATAACCACCATAGGACTGCAAAAATACCTACTTCAGAAGGAAGGAAAACTGATCCAGATAGCAGCAAAACACGAGCAAAACAAAAAACTGTTCTCAGTATTTAAGGAAGCTGACAAATACAAACATGAAATCATACCACCTAATAAACACAAAGAAGAAGAAGAAGATGATGAAGAAACAACAAAAGCTATAAAACAAATGAAATCCAAACTAAAAATAGAACAGCAACGAGCCATGATAAAACGATGGCAAGAAAAGCCCCTTCATGGTAAATACTGCACTAAACTAAACGCAAAAGAAATAGACAAAGAAAAATCCCAGCAATGGTTGAGAAGCTCAGGACTCAAAGCAGAAACAGAGGGATTTTTAATTGCAGCACAAGACCAAAGCCTCCCCACCAGAAATTACCAAAAACATGTAATGAAAAGAAATATTACAAGTAACTGCAGAATATGTGGAGATGGACAAGAAACAATAAATCATATTATCTCTAGCTGCCCAGTCCTAGCTAAGAAGGAATATATTCACAGACATGACAGAGTTGGAACCTACATACATTGGAAGCTATGCCAACATTATGGAATAACAACAGAAAAAAAGATGGTATAGGCACACACCAGAAAAGGTCACAGAAAACGAGAAAGCAACCATACTCTGGGATATGCCGATACACACAGATAGAGAAATTAAGGCCAACAGACCAGATATAGTTGTCAGAGATCATGAAGAAAAAAAATGCTTTCTAATTGATGTATCAATACCGGCAGATGACAACGTGTCTCTAAAAGAAATGGAGAAACTCTCAAAATACAAAGACCTGGAAATAGAGGTAACTAGAATGTGGAACCTGAAAACAGAAACAATTCGTATCATAGTAGGTGCATTAGGCATGATAAAAAAATATTCAGACAAATACATAACAAAAACACCAGGACTTACAAACACATATAACATACAGAAAATTGCACTACTAGGCACTGCACACATCCTACGCAGAACACTTTCCATACAATAACCATCAGAGCATCACAACAAATCACAGCACATACCCAAGGCACACAGAGCTGCGCTCGGTAGTGAAGTGAAAGCACGCTATAAAAATAAAACTACTGAATAATAATAATAATAATAATAATAAGAAGAAGAAGATGATGAAGAAGAAGAGGAAGAAGAAGAATGATAAAACAAGACATAACATCATACTGTATGTTTGAAACATGAAAGCAAGCAGAATAGGGGAAACCTTATTAAACGTTGAGGTTCATTTAAAGTTTGTTTTACTATTACCTGATGCTGTGCCCTACGCCATTCAGAAATTCCTCCTTGGTCTTATTTTTATTCTAGAAGTGGGGGTTGTCCTAGGGGGTGGGTTTATCCAGACCCCCTTCTCCACCAAAATCATAACGGCCGTGCTTTTCCTTTAGATCCACCAGCGACGTAGGAAGGACAGACACGCTACACGGGCAACAACCTTTCTTTCATGCCATACTGCCCAGGCTTGGATCCTATTGAATAACTTACACTGAAGAGATAGACGGCTACAGAAAATGCTGTTCTAGTGAGGCGGACAACTACGATCTTCATCCATGGTCATTAATGACAGACGAAGGCTGGAAAAAAAATTTCCTGGTTGTGCATCACCCTGACACGACCTAGTTGTCATTTGTTAAACTCCTACCGATTTTCTTTACTTTCTGTATTAGATCTGTTGTTTGTTCAGGACCAAGTTAAGAGTGGCGGCAAGACTAGGTATTTTGGTAATTTCTTTGCTGCAGATAAGTTTAAATAGTCACTTAGTAGAATCTGTTGTGTATTATGATCTAATATCCGTTTCCTATGAATATTGAGTTTGTTCCTTAAGATAAGTTTAGTTTGTCTCACGCAATCTCCGTTGCAACCATTACATTTAGTAGCATTAATTAAAGTTTTTGACGAACAGGTGAAGTGATTTTCTGTACAGTAAAAGCATTTCGTAATTTGAATTTATAAGATAAGGCAGTTATCCTAGTAACGTTTTCAGTTTTCTAATAAATATTTGTGGAAGTTGCTGCTGTTTTTTTAGTCTAGATTTCTCATATATTTAAACTTCTTGGTATGCCATGATCAAATTGGCATAGGTTGGGGAAAACTTCGTTCCCATCGCCGTCCTAGATATTTGTTTGTAAATGCTACCATTGAAGTTGAAAATATTATTTGGAGGTTGAATTTAGTTCCTTCAGTAACGAATTTTTTCTGTTTGGTCTGAAATTTTATTAGGGAGCTTTTTAAATCAGGATTCTATTGCTTTTGGTCCATAGGTATGTGGGACAGATTCATAAAGGTTTGCTACATCAAACCCTACATTAATAGTGATTAGTTAACTTCCTTTAGAAGTTGGTTAGAGGTCTCAGTTATTTCTTATAAAGCTTGGTATGTGATTGAGAATGAATTTCGACAATTTGTCAATAAATTTACTGAGTCAGTGTGACTCATTGGTTGGGTCCACAACGATTTGTTTAAATTTAATGAATGAATTTAATGAGTTGACGTGTCATGTCTTTACATGCTGAAGCTGATATTTTTTTTTACAAATGTGGAATAAAATTTACACTTGGTAATATTTTGAAAACACCGTATAGATAACAAATATTTATTGAGTGTTTTCTAAGGCAGTCGTTATCCTTGTGTATTAAAACCTCTACGGTGTACTATGCTAAGCTGCTAAGTTTCTTCATAATTTTTGATGTTTTCTAATTATCTGTCAATGCATAATAGATAATATCTTGTAGTACAGACAATGTAGTTTTTTTTGTGGTATTAAACATCCCTAACGATTACAACATTTCACTTATCATCTGAGTCTCTGATTACGATGTCGTTGTTGTTGATTGAGTTCATGGATTATGTTCTGTTCCTTTCGATTGGTGCAGGATTTGGATTTAGAATTAATTTAGCATATAGGAAGTTAAATATAAAATCACAGTTTTTGTTTAATGTTTTCGCTCCAAATTTTGTTGGGTTGTAATGGATTTTATTTCATACAGTTGAGACATAAAGATAGAAACATACATAATACATACATACGTGCGTACGTGCGTGCGTGTCTCCATACGTACGTACGTATATACATACACATAGAAACATATATGTATGTATATGTATGTATGCCTGTTTGTCTGTCTGCCTGTCTATCTATGTATACAAGTACATCCATACCTATAAATATAGATAGATAGGTATAGATATAGATATATAGATATATAACTAGCTAGCTAGATAGATAGATACACACATACATGCACACATACATACATACATACATACATACATACATACATACATACATACATACATACATACATACAATAACATAAACCTACCATATAAAACACTTCAGAGGTTTTCTTTATGAAAATGAATTCCGGTTGCATTCAAATATATATATATATACATATATACAATTCATAAATAAGGGCAAACGAAAACATTTCTAATGCCAAATATGCCGAAAAATTGGACATATTGTCCATTAACCATATAATTTTTTCACAATACGCACGCTACTCGAAAAAGGTCGACAGAAATTTCTAAAAAATTCCATTATTACCATATCGGACCGATTTCAGAGTTAGCTCATAAGAGCCCTCCCTTCGTCAGTGATAAATGTGGCAAAAGAAATAAATGAGATACTTACTCATACCCATGGAAGAAGCAAACACTAAGTCATGCGCACAATTAAGTACCCCAATTTATCACTGACGAAGGGAGGGTTCTTATGAGCTAACATATGGTAATAATGGAATTTTTTAGAAATTTCGGTCTACCCTTTTTCGAGTAGCGTGCATATTGTGAAAAACGTATATGGTTAATGGACAATATGTCCAATTTTTCGGCATATTTGGCATTAGAAATTTTTTCGTTTGCCCTTATTTATGAATTGTTTATAAATTTAACCTTTAAAGGTATTTTTTAATATGCTGGCCATTGATAAAATTTTTTTTTCGAAAAAAATTTTATTCTACATTATATATATATATATATATATATATATATATATATATATATATATATATATATATATATATAATATATATATATATATATATATATATATATGTAAATGTATATATACATTAGAAGGTTTGGAGGTGATGTACAGGTATTATATATTAGAAAAATAAGGTACTCAGAAAATTAGGTACAGCCATCCAGATTTCTGAGTACCTTATTTATTCTAATATATGTATATATATATATATAAATACACACACACACATTTACACACGCATTCACACACACATACATTCACATATATATATTTCTTTACTACCCACAAGGGGCTAAACACAGAGGAGACAAACAAGGACAGACAAAGGGATTAAGTCGATTACATCGACCCCAGTGCGTAACTGGTACTTAATTTATCGACCCCGGAAGGATGAAAGGCAAAGTCGACCTCGGCGGAATTTGAACTCGGAACGTAACGGCAGACGAAATACGGCAACGCATTTCGCCCGGCGTGCCAACGTTTCTGCCAGCTCGCCGCCTTTTCACATATATAGACACGTTACATACGTCAGTGTATGCTTGCTGCAGTGTGTCCGTTTGAGAATATTTGTGTCAATTGAATCGCTGCTCGTGTGTCAGCTACACTTACACATACACATGCAAGCACGCACGCACGTACGACAGCAACAACACCAAAATGAATAACAAGTTTAGAACAATTATAGCTGAAATCCAGGCTGGACAGAAGTCAAAAGTAAAGAAAAATGATGCAAATAATATCCATAAATAATATATATATATATATATATAATTATATATATATATATATATATATATATATATATATAGTTATATATTATATATATATATAATTATATATATATATATATTATATATAATTATATATATATATTATATATATTATATAATTATATATAATATATATATATAATTATATATATATATATATATATATATATACACATATATATATGGAGGCGCAATGGCCTAGTGGTTAGGGCAGCGGACTCGCGGTCGTAGGATCGCGGTTTCGATTCCCAGACCGGGCGTTGTGAGTGTTTATTGAGCGAAAACACCTAAAGCTCCACGAGTCTCCGGCAGGGGGTGGTGGTGATCCCTGCTGTACTCTTTCACCACAACTTTCTCCCACTCTTTCTTCTGTTGGCCTGCTCGCTTAGCCAGCGGGGTGGCTAAAACAATGCGAACGCATTGTGACCAGCGATGTGTAACTACATCTGATGGACTGGTTGGTCACGTGATGGTGATGGTGATGGTGATATACACATATAAATATGTGTGTGTTTGTGTATATATATATGTGTGTGTGTGTATATATATATATATATATATATATAAATAATGGGTGTATATGTTTCGTTTAATTATGGATGGGAAGGTTTACAACTGATATATACATAGAGACTTGATATTGGACTGCTGTCAAAAAAAAAACTGACCATTATATTAACGCCATCTGCTCGGTGGCCGTAAACTATAACATGCGTGTGTGAGTTGTATCGTGGTCTGCGTATAAAGCTAGGATTTAGATGTGATGGGCATGTAAGAGTGTTACTCGCCCCGTGTTTCTCGTATCAACTGTCTTTTATCACACGCAAACACACACATCCATACGGATATACACCCACATACATACATACATGCATACATACATACATACATAGCTACGTAGATAGGATGTATGTACGTATGGTGGTTTGGCGATTGGGGATACTCATGTTTGTATGTAATTCATCTGTTAGTCCGCCTATCTATCTATCTATCTATCTATCTATCTATCTATCTATCTATCTATCTATCTATCTATCGTTCCTCTTTTACTCATCTCTGTCATTAGACTACGGCCATGACCACTTTGAATAGTTTTTAGTAACTTTTCTTCAGCCTAGTACTTATTCTGGTACGGTACGGAGGCGTAAAAAAAACAGCGCCGGCTGCGAAGCAGCTGTGGGACGCATCCGCAAACACAGACACCTCCACCACACACACACACCACACACATACGCACACACACTATAAGTTGTTTTGGTTACTATACACACACAACCTTAACCCAGTTTAGATCTCTCTCAAAGAACATTTTGCTCAACTTGCAGAAGATTCTTCAAGTCCCAAAATGGACTCATAGGTCACCTTCGAGTGCGCCAACAACCCAACATGGACTAAAACGAAGACCTTCATTCTCTGAAGAAAGAGGGATTGCCACGACGACACATACATACATACATACTTACATACATACATACATACATACATACATACATACATACATACATACATGCATGCATACATGCATGCATGCATACATACATGCATACATACATACATACACACATACATACACACATACATATATACATACATACACACATATATATGTGAATACATACACACACACATATATATATATATATACATACACATATATATATGTGAATATATATATATGCGTGTGTGTGTTTGTGTGTGCGTGTGTGTGTGAATATATATATATATATATTGTTGTGTACATACATCAATGACTGATGCATCTGGACACATCTTCAGTGATGTGCCTGGTATCATCGGTTGTTTCGGGTCTTTCAACATCATACACCCTCCTCCGGGTGACCCAGCTGGAGCTGATCAGACTCCAGCTTGTGTCCAGATGGCCAGCTAGCTACCCCATGGCTTTCCTCTTTTGGTCCACAGCCATCATGAGGCCCTCTCTGCCGCATCAGTGGTACTGCGAATAGCCTTACTCCTCACTCCCTCAATGCCCAAACTGCTGAAGGTTCTGGTCAGGGAACAGGCTGCGAAACCCCTGCATCCAACTTCCACTGGGAGACACTTCGCTCTCCAGCCAGCCAGCCGGCAGCCACTGACCAGACCCTCGTACTTGGAGAGCTTCCTCTCAAAAGCTTCTTTCAGGCGATCTTCCTATGGGACAATCAGCTCAAGCAGCACCACTTGCTTGGTGGACTCAGATACAAAGACAATGTATGTCTGGTCGCAGGATGGTGACCACAATGTGGTCAGGGAACTTCAGCTGACGCTGAAGATCCACCAGTAGCTGCCTGTCTCTTGCAGATGTTAGGATGCCCGCCAATGTTTTCTGGCAGGAGTTGGCTGTTATATATATATATATAATATATATATATATATATATATATACAGTCGCCATGATAGATCGTTAGCCACTACACACATTTTTTCTTTCCTTGTTTCTCTGTGTACCTTTCTGTAGAAGAGCGTAGGCTCGAAACGTAAAATACTTTTTCTATTCCTGAGCGTTATACTAATACATCTGTTGTTTTGTACACCACCTGTCTTCGTCTTTTGTTTTTTTCGTAAACTTTCCCTATATATATATATTATATATATATAATATATATATATATATATTTAAATGGATGAATGAATTATCCTTTGTTTACCGTTAACATGGAAAATTCAATAAACAGTTACCAGGGTAGCAAAATTCACGCAAGTAACACGGATGAAGCCACCTATTCAAAGGTAGAAACTCCGGGTTAATGTGCAGTAATTTGAATATTATAAGTAAATAAATGGAGTTGAACGAAGATGTTATTAAAATTCTTTTACTTTCGACATATGTTTCGAAGACAACATGGTTTTATTCCAAAGGAATAAACGGTGTAAAATACAATCTTCTCATCAGGAAAGAAAGAGAGCCTATCTCAACAACAAGACATTATAACAATTACGATGACTGCCTAAATGATAAACAGAACGTTATTAAGTATTTAAAAAAAACCGTTAGTAGATTCGACGTCAAAGGCAGATAGTAGGAAGAGAAGGGTTAAAGAAATAATAAGTAGAGAACAAATAAAGGGGGATTCGTTGATTGAAAAAATGTTCAAAGGCTTGGAAGTAGACTTCTCTATTGAAGTAAAGTGCCAGTTAAACTAAATGTTCAAACTATAAAGACTGGCGAAATCACTTATATGAGTTAAAGGTATGTTTCTGCCAGTGTTTACATTTGTAAGATCTCTCTATGAGTGTGTTAACAAGGTGATTCTTAGAGAAGAGAATATGGAGTTCAGAGTTGCAAATGTTACAAAATCCCTTGCCCTAATCTTAAGGAAAAGATACGTATGGAATGCTAAAACTTACCAGCATACCAGCAGGAGTGGCTGTGTGGTAAGTAGCTTGCTAACCAACCGCATGGTTCCGGGCTCAGTCCCACTGCGTGGCATCTTGGGCAAGTGTCTTCTGCTATAGCCTCGGGCCAACCAAAGCCTTGTGAGTGGATTTGGTAGACGGAAACTGAAACAAGCCCGTCGTATATATGTATGTGTATATATATATATATATATATATATATATATATGTGTGTGTATGTTTGTGTGTCTGTGTTTGTCCCAGCAACATCGCTTGACAGCCGATGCTGGTGTGTTTACGTCCCCGTCACTTAGCGGTTCGGCAAAAGAGACCGATAGAATAAGTACTGGGCTTACAAAGAATAAGTCCTGGGGTCGATTTGCTCGACTAAAAGGCGGTGCTCCAGCATGGCCGCAGTCAAATGACTGAAACAAGTAAAAGAGAGAAAAAAGAGAAAGAGAATACACTGTATGGAAAGTTAAAAGTTACTGGCGTACTTTGTATGGAAGTTAAAAGTTACTGGCGTACTCTATAAGGTAAGTTGAAAGTCATTGTCATACTTTGTTGGGAAAGTTCAAAGTTACTGGCGTACTAGTTAAGAAACAAACGACCATGTTTTAGAGTTAAAAATTTAGATAAACTAATAAAACCTGTTGTTTGACTTCTTTTATTAATGACATTTACTCTTTTACTCTTTTACTTGTTTCAGTCATTTGACTGCGGCCATGCTGGAGCACCGCCTTTAGTCGAGCAAATCGACCCCGGGACTTATTCTTTGTAAGCCCAGTACTTATTCTATCGGTCTCTTTTGCCGAACCGCTAAGTGACGGGGACGTAAACACACCAGCATCGGCTGTCAAGCGATGTTGCTAGGACAAACACAGACACACAAACATATACACACACACTTATATATATACATATATACGACAGGCTTCTTTCAGTTTCCGTCTACCAAATCCACTCACAAGGCATTGGTCGGCCCGAGGCTATAGCAGAAGACACTTGCCCAAGATGCCACGCAGTGGGACTGAACCCGGACCCATGTGGTTGGTAAGCAAGCTACTTACCACACAGCCACTCCTGCGCCTATTTGTGCATGATAAATTTACGAATAGCTCGGTTATTATTTTAAAGATTTCCAAACATTAATATGAATTTTCTAAATCTTTAAAATATATATTCTAAGATTCATCATGCACCTGGATATTACTTACAGTTCAGAGTTTGTAAACCACTGATTTACAAAATCCATGCTTGTACTGAAACGTCTTGAAAAAACGCGTTGTTCATAATTTTACTGAGATCCATGTTTCATAAACAAAACAAAGAAAAGAATAGTTTCCTCTTTTTTTCTTCAAAATTTAAAAATTTTAAACTATTTATATTTAAAACTTGCCATGCAAAATGTGCCTGTATTATTGTATTATTTCACCTGTGTCATGAAAACTGAGAAGTGCATTAGGGTGTCTAGGAAAGCGGTCAGTCAGTCGGTTGTTTCAGCATCTTGCACAAAGGTAATTATTTAATGTAATAAAGATGTGGACAGGC
>NW_021824440.1:0-18629 GCF_006345805.1 Octopus sinensis | reverse complement strand
ATAAAATTCATAATTATGTTAGAGGATAACACAAAGCACCAGCTTGATAGAGAGTGAAAGTTGTATATATATATATATATAGGGAAGTTTACGAAAAAAAAAAAAGACGAAGGAAAGGTGGTATTAAAACAAACAGATGTATAGTATAAACGCTAGGAATAGAAAAAAGTCTTTTACGTTTCGAGCCTACGCTCTTCTACAGAGAGGAGGAAACAGAAAAAACAAGGAAGAAAGAAATGTGTGTAGTGGCTAACTATCCATCAAGGCGACTGTATATATATACACAAAAAGGGCTTCACGTAGTTTCGTTTTCTAATTCATTCACAAAGCATGATCCATCGGTCGACCTGTGGCTCTATAGTTAGAAGGCAGATGCTAAGGTGCTGCGTGGAGGGACTGAACCAGAAACAACTAGTTTGCAAAAGCAATATCCATAAGCACCACAACCACGTCTGCGCCTAGTTTACAAAAACTGCAATTATTCCAATCTTGAATGGCTTACACCTATCTTCGTTCCCGGAAAAATAATTGCACCAGCTCTTAAGCATCAGAATCATTCTCAAGATAAAATGACAAAATTCTAATGGACGGTATTTCAATGCTCAGAAACCGAATGCTATAACGGTCTTAATATTATATCTTCACAACGAACCTGGCTATAAGAAGCCATTGGAAAGCACTATTTTATGAAAATGTATCTTGTAAATTTGAATACAGTCACAGAGCCTTCAATGGAAATATGATCAGGTCACTGATATCTGGTACTCGAACATATTACTGTAATAAACAGATATGGCGCAAAACGGAATGTTGGTGCTCATTGCAATTTCCGACGCTATCTCTCTTACCTGTCTCTCGTTCTCCCTCTTTGTATGCCTGTATCTCTCTTAATATCAATCTTTCTATCTACCTCTTCCTATCTACATTCATGCCTATCTATCTATCTATCTATCTATCTATCTATCTATCTATCTATCTATCTATCTATCTATCTAATCTATTACCTATTTACCTATCTATTCTATTATCTATCTATTATCTATCTGTCTATCTAATCTATCTATCATCTATCTATCTATCATATCTATATATATATCTATCATATCATTATCTATCTGTTGTCTATCTGTCGGTCTGTCTGTCTGTCGTCTGCTGTCTATCTAAACTACCTATCTATCGTCTGTTGCCTGTCTGCTGTCTGCCTGTCTGCCTGTCTGTCTGCCTGTCTGCCTGTCTGTCTGCTTGCCTGTCTGTCTGTCTGTCTTTGTAAATTTATCGTAAATTTATAGAGCCGTGAATGTTCTATCGTGTAGCTATCGACCATCACCATCATTAGCACACTGCCGCCGCCGCCGCCGCCATAAACACCACCGCCACCACCACCACCACCACCACCACCACCACCACCACCACCACCATCACCACCACCACCACCACCGCAATCAACAACAACAATCAAACACCACCAAACACTACCACCACTAGTGACAGCAACGCTACCACTACCACCAGCATTACCACCACCACCACCACCACAACCACCACGAGTACCACAATCAACAGCAACAATCAAACACCATCATCACCTCCACCACCAAACACTACCATTGTTACCACCACCAGCGACATCAACGCTACCACCACCACCACCACCACCAAACACCACCACCACCACCACAACTATAACCTATTAACACTATCACACTCATTACCAGCTTCATAAAGTACAGCATCTACCGCCATCACTACAACTACTACTACTACTACTACTACTACTACGACGACGACGACGCGACGACCACCACCACCACCACCACCATCACCACCACCACCACGAACTCAGTGCACATTGAGGCGGAACGAATACCGCAAGGCATTTTAAGATTGTGCCAACTCACAGCCTTAGTTTCGGTGCTTACTAACTATAATAACCAACAGCATTTCTAGAAATATTTTCTTCAATGAAACATATCTCATAGACGCTAGTAGTGTAATGGTTAGCGTAGTGGCTTCTTGAGCAGTCGATGCAGGTTCGACACCTCGACGATGCCATAACGTTATAAGCAATACTTCTTAATTTCAGATTCACTTAAGGCGGTGAGCTGACCGAGTCGTTAGCACGATGGGGAAAACGCTTAGCTGTATTTCGTTCGTCTTTACTTTCTGATTTCAAATTCCGGAACCATATGGTTGGGAAGCAGGCTTCTTACCACATAGCCACACACATACATACATATATACATAAATGTTGATATAGAGATGGATCAGCTGACATATTTAGGCACTTGTTTAGAACTTTCCAAAGCTTATAACCATTTCCCTCGGGTCTGGAACGTCTGTCTTTTTTTATGACAGGGAAAGGAAGGAATTTGAACTGAACGTACAATTTCAGAACAGACACAGCAAGACACCCCATCTTTCGCTCTAACATTTTACCAATCCATCATTTCCGGCTGACACTTTATTTATCGAACCAAAATAGATAACAGGAAAAGTTGACTTCAAATTCCCTCTGTGGAATTTGAACTAAGAGAACGGGAGAGGCGGAACATTTACTGCCCGGCATTCCACCCGATGATGCAAAGACTCTCCCAGATTGATGTTATATAATTTTAAAACCCTTCATACAACCCGAAACGGAGTAACAACCGGAGTCCTGTGCATATCCTTATAATCATGCAAAGTCCCATCCTTGATCGTGATTTGTGCAATAGTTAAAATGTGAAGTTGTGTGGCTTAGTGGTTAGGGTATTCGGCTCACGATCATCAGGTCCCGAGTTCGATTCTCT
Source organism: Octopus sinensis (assembly GCF_006345805.1). NCBI lineage: Eukaryota > Metazoa > Mollusca > Cephalopoda > Octopoda > Octopodidae > Octopus > Octopus sinensis. The sequence goes on along the minus strand of NW_021824440.1, from coordinate 15,840 downwards.
GCGGCACGATTCTCGGCAAGACACTTTATTTCACATTGCTCTAGTCCACTCAGCTGGCAAAAATGAGTAGTATCCGTATTTCATTGTCACAATCTGTGTCACGCTAAATTTTCCTGGGAAATACGTTAAAAGTACACGTGTCTGTGGGGTACTCAGCCACTTGCACGTCAATTTCACGAGCAGGTTCTTCCGTTGATCGGATCAACTGGAACCCCTGTTGTCGTAACTGACGGAGTATGAGGTAAGCTAAGTTAAAATGTAGTGGCTTGAATTTATATAGTGTTTCCGCAACACTTAACCAGCAATCATACAACGGCCTCAACAACAGTAACAAGAAAAAGAATGAAAATTTAGCAAGTAAAAAAACAAACAAACAAACAAACACAAACAAACAGAAAAGCAACTCATATGTATCCTCTTAACAACTGTGGACTTCAGCAAAGATTTTTATACAGGCAATGGCCTAGTGGTTAGGGCAGCGGACTTGCGGTCGGAGGATCGCGGTTTCGATTCCCAGACCGGGCGTTGCGTGTGTTTATTGAGCGAAAAAAAAACACCTAAAAGCTCCACGAGGCTCCGGCAGGAGGTGGTGATCCCTGCTGTACTCTAAAGGCGGTGCTCCAGCATGGCCGCAGTCAAATGACTGAAACAAGTACAAAAAAAAAAAAAAAAAAAAAAAAAAAAGACATTAAATCATCCTGCTTTAGAAGCAACATTGATCGTTGACTAGTAAACTACATGCTAGATCATCAACAGTAACATCATCATCATCATCATCATCATCATCATCAATAGCAACAGCAGCAGCAACAACAACAACAAAAGCAACAACAAAAAGACATGAAGTATTGGAAATTTCCTGCAACATTAATCTGACAATCAGCGGAGCACATGCTTTGTTTTTCGTTTTCACTTTTGCTTCAAGTGCCTTTTTTTTTTCCTATCCAATGCTTCTTTATTTAAATAAATTTTCTCACAGACATTCTGTCGATTTTGAAGGGTCTCTCTTTTCAAAAAAAAAAAACAAAAAACAAAAAAAACAAGCATCGACTATTCCCCTCCCAGAAAATTTGAGGCCTTGTGCTTCCAGTAGAAAGGATTATTATTATTGTTAGAGCGGCGAGCTGGCAGAATCGTTAGCACGCAGGGGGAAATGTTTAGCGATATTTCGTCTGCCACTACGTTCTGGGTTCAAATTCCGCAGAGGTCGACTTTGCCTTTTATTCTTTCTGGGTCGATAAATGAGGTACCATTGAAACACTGGGGTCGATTAATTGACTAGTCCCCTCCCCCAAAATTTCAGGCCTTATTCCTATAGTAGAACGGATTATTATTGTTGTTGTTGTTATCAAGGTGGCGAGCTGGTATTTCATTCGATCTTGTGTTCTGAATTCAAATTCAGCCGAGGTCGCCGATGCCTTACATTCTTTTCAGGTCGTTAAAATAAATACCAGTTGAATAGTGTGGTTGATCTAATTGCTAACATTCTCTCCTAAAATTTCAAGCCTCATTTAAAAAACGCTATTGTGTTGCAGAAAACATGCCTGAGGTTATTTTCCTTCAGCCATATTGCCGATACTGAAAACTTCTGCTTGTCAACAGGTGCAGGAAATAGATAGAGGCTACTGTGTTTAAGTATATGGAAGAGACACATAGAGAATCACGTGATATTTGATATGAGTTTAACAGCAGACATTTTTCGACATGTGAAACTCTGGAAAATATGCTAATGACAACGGCCGTATGAGGAAAGTCTGTTGTCAGGCTTCTTCTCTGAACAGGTCATATGATGCCGTAGCCATATATTAATATGTGTGGGCATGTGTGTGTATGTGTGTGCGTGTGTGTACGCCTGCATATATGTGTCCACATATATATATGTATCCACGTTTGTACATATGCGCGCGTAAATGCCCAAACACACAGAGGCACATACACATATGCACACAGACACATATAATTGTGTGCGTACAAAAATATACCTTTGTATATACATTTGCATATACACATAAACATGAAAATGTATGTATATTTATCTATTTGTGTGAGTATATGTATATATATATACATATATATATATATATATATATACATACATATATATATATATATGTATGAGAATGTGTATGTGTACATATGTGCACGTGTGTGTATATAAATCTTGTATGCATGTATATATATATATGCATGTATAAATATATACATGTATATGCATACATATACACACTCTCTCCATATATACATATGTATATATATTTATAATATATATATATATATATATATATATGTGTGTGGTGTGTGTGTGATATATACATATACGCACATACACATATATATATATATATATATAGATAATATATATATACCGGAGTAAACACATAAATGTGAAACAAGGTGGTATATATATATATATATATATATATATATATATATATATATATATATATTATATATATATACAGACAGATGATATGTATAAATTACACACACACACGCAACGCATACAAATGCTCGCACACACACACATTACACATAAACACAGCACATACACACACGGCACATAGTAAATATACACACGCATAAGCAAAGGCGATACAGGGATCAACATTTTTGCAAGCCGATCGGACGTCAATTGAAGCCGGCCGCCAGTGTTGGTGATTGAATTTGCGCTAATTAGTGTTTCAATTGGCATCAGTCGTATTTACTGCCAACCTCCTGACCAATTGAGAGAACGCCAAATTCCAATGTAATCAATTGAATTACCCCAGGAACAATTCTATGGACAGCCACTACTCTCTAGAGTATAACTATACCAAACGCATTAGCAAAACGAGACTATTTCGCTTATTCATTCACTCACTATTAACTCTCTGTTTCTCCACCTCTCTCCTCTCTCTGTCTCTCTCTTTCTCTCTTCATTCCTTCTCTCCATCTCTCTCTCTCTTTCTCTTCCCTCTGTGTCTTCTCACGTTGTTTGCAAACCGGTCCCTCTTGTATGTTATGTATATATATATATATATATATATATATATATATATATAATATATATATATATATATATAAATATATATATATATACATACATATATAACATATACAAACATCTATATATACATACATATATATATATACATATACACACATATATATACATATATATACATAAATACATATATATATGTATATATATCAATATATATTACAAAACACATATAATATATATGTATATATATATATGTATATATATTATATATATATATATATATATATATATATGTGTGTGGGTGTGGTGTCCATATGTGTATGCATGTGTAACACGTTATCTTTGCTGTCTCCTTTCCTGTTTCGATGAGTTTACGTTAAAGAGAAGTCTCACTTCGCATTAAAACAATCTCCCTGTCTCTCTGTCCCTTGCCGATTACCATACATATATATATATATATATATATATATATATAATATATATATAATTACATACATACATATATATATATACATAATACATACATATATATATTATATACATATATACAACACACACACACACCACACACACACACACACATATATATATAGATATGTATGTATATATATATATAAATATATATATATATATATACATACATACATATGTATATAGATATAGGTATGTATATATATATATATGAGTGTATTTATTTACCTACCGACTAACCTATCTATCTATCTATCTATCTATCTATCTATCTATCTATCTATCTATCTGTCTGTCTATCTATCTGTCTGTCTGTCTGTCTGTCTGTCTGTCTACCTATCATCTACCTACCTACCTACCTATCTACCTACCTATCTACCTATCTACCTACCTACCTACATACCTACATCTCTCTCTCTCTCTATCTATCTGTCTATCCAATTTTCTTCGCTTTATTGCATCAGTAGTTCCCCCTCCCCCACCAGCCTTCCACTCCTCTCCACCTACTTCCATTACTCTATTATAGAGACTTCGGACATTATCACTGTATATCTTATTCTATAACATGTTTATTAACTTGCTTATAAAGTAGATTCCTCCACCATCACCACCAACAAGAGCAACAAGAAGCCCCTACCACCACCACCACCATCATTCCCAACATTCCCATAAACAACAACACCAATACTAGTACCACCGCCGCCGCCGCCTCGACCGCCGCCGCCGCCGCCTCGACCGCCGCCGCTGCCATCATAATACGATCTCTATGCGACACACACACATCCCTGTCACACGCACCTTCCTCTGCTCTGCATCTTCGTTTTCTAATTTTCCTTCTTTCTTTCATCTAATCACAATATTTTCTTTTGCATTCCATTTCTCTACGTCTTCCTTTCTTTCTTTCTTTCTTTCCATCTTCTTTTTCTCCGTATTACTTCTCTCTCCCCCCTCTCTCTCTCTCTGCTTATTACTAATTGATGGAGGGCGACAAACACAGATACAGAAACACGCATACACATATGTACGACGGGCTTCCACAAAGTTTCCGTCTATCATATTCACAAGTAAAACCATTCGTTGGCGCGAGGCCATAGTAGAAGACATTTACTCAAGATGCAGCGCAATGGGACTTAATCCGAAACCTCGAGGTTACAAAACCAAATTCTTAACCAAACAACCATCCCGACTCATTTTATTTGATCCCATTCCATTCCTCTCTCTTTCTTTTTCGTTCGTTCGTTCGTTCCTTCTTTCCTTCCTTCCTTCCGTCCTTCTTTCCTTCCTTCCTTCCTTCCTTCCTTTCTCTCTTTCTGTTTTTCTTTCTTTCTTTCTTTCTTTCTTTCTTTCTTTCTTTCTTTCTTTCTTTCTTTCTTTCTTTCTTCCTCCTTACCACTTTCTCTCCCTCTCTCTATTTTTTAACTCGTCTTTAACTTTTCTAAGCGATTTCCTTTTTCAATCTCTCTTCCCCACCACTCTCTCTCTCTCTCTCTCTCTCCTCTCTCTCTCACTCATGGTCACCATTGCCTCTTTCCTCATTAACTTTCTTTTTCATCCCTCGGCTGCTACTAACTCCCTATATTTCTCCCTACATTACACACCTACCCTTTATTTTTCTCTTATTATCTTTCACATTCTCTTCTTTCTCAATCCATATTCAACACCTCATATACTCAGTTTTTTACTCACTTCACCCTTGCGCTATCCCAGATCCCCTAAATCTGGAGTAAGGACAGCCATGATTCCTTACACGGCTTCCGAAACTGGGATTAAATGAGAACCATAAGTATTTATGTTATAGATCACCCCAGATCGTACATATCTCCACTCTCTGTACGTGTCATAGCGGACACCATGGGAAACAAATGTCCTAGACGCGTCATATATAACAACAACGCCCTTAAGCTCCATCAGCAGTTGATGGTCCAAAGTAAGCATTTGAATTAATTAATATGGAACTGTGGAGAAAGAAAGTGAGCTGGCAGAATCGTTAGCACGCCTGGCAAAATGCTAAACGACATTTCGTCCATCTTTACGTTCTGAGTTCAAATTTCGCCGAGGTTGACGTTTCATCTTTCGGGGGCAATGTAGGTGGTCGATGTGTCTCCCAGGTAGTAGTAGTAGTAGTAGTAGTAGTTGTGGTGGTGTTGTGGTTGTTGTGTGTTGTTCTTCTTCTTCTTCTTCTTCTTTTCTTCTATTCTTCTTCTTCTTCTTCTTCTTCTTATTCTTCTTCTTCTTCTTCTTCAGGCAGCCAGCTGGCAGAATCGTTAGCACGCCGGGCGAAATGATTAGCGGTATTTCGTTTGCCGTTACATTCTGAGTTCAAATTCCGCCGAAGTCAACTGTGCCTTTCATCCTTTCGGGGTCGATAAATTAAGTACCAGTTACGTACTGGGATCGATATGATCGACTTAATCCGTTTGGTCTGTCCTTGTTTGTCCTCTCTGTGTTTAGCCCCCTGTGGGTAGTAAAGAAATAGGTATTTCGTTTGCCACTACATTCTGAGTTCAAATTCCGCTGAGGTCGACTTTGCCTTTCATCCTTTCGGGGTCGATAAAATAAGTATCAGTGAAACACTGGGGTCGATGTAATCGACTTACCCCCTCACCCGAAATTGTTGGCCTTGTGTCAAAATTTGAAACCAATATGAAACTGTGAAGGAAGGCGGTGAGCTGGCAGAATCGTTAGCATGTTGGTCAAAATGCTTAGCGGCTTTTCAGCCGTCTTTACGTTCTCAGTTCAAATTTCACCGTGGTCGACTTTACTTTCCATCCTTTCGGGGTCGACAAAATAAATACCAATGGAGCACTGGGGTCAAGGTAATCGACTTACCTTTCCTGTAAGGAGTAAACTTCGGACATTTGTAGGGATTGTCATATATGGAAGATACTTATTATATGGTAAGTGTAGAAAGGAATAAATTAAGTTGGGACATTGATTCTCATTTTTTTTTTTTTGCATGACAACTTCTCAATGTATATTCCATCTCGAGCCATGCCTGGCTCATAAGGGCCGGTTTCCCGGTTTCCTTGGCGTATAGGTTCTCCACCTGGACGGGGCGCCAGTCGGACGCAGGTGAGCTGCAAGATGCAGGAGGAAAGAGTGAAAGTTGTGGCGAAAGAGTCAGCAGAAGTTTGCCTTTACCTTCTGCCGGAGCCGCGTGGAGCTTTGGTGTTTCGCTCATAAACACACACATCGCCCGATCTGAGATTCGAACCCACGATCCCTCGACCGTGATTCCGCTGCCCTAACCACTAGGCCATGTGCCTCCACAACTTCTCAATGGCGGCTGATTGGCACTGATTCGTGACACTATATAAAGTACAATCAGATTGGTGAGTGGCAGAATTTCTAGAGTGGTGAATTAAATGTTTTACGGCATTTAAATGTGTCACTCAAGTTCTGAGTTTAAATCTTGTTGAGGTATACTTTAGTTTTTTTCATCCTTCAGGAAATCGATTAAATAAGTACCAGTTATGTTCTGGTGTTGGGAATCGTTATCAGCAATCTCACGGTTTTGAATGAAATGACAGAATGATAGACAAGATGAATGAGTGGTGACAAAAATGATAGAATGATAGATAAAACAGCAGAGTAGTAGGCAAAGAACAGAGGGATAGTCAGAATAGTAAGGTAGAGCAGTACGTAAAATGGTAGAGCGGTAGACAAATTAATAGAATCGGAGACAAAGCAGCAGAGCGGTAGATAAAATAATAACGTGGTAGACAAAATGGCGGAATGCTGGGCATAATGGAAGTGTGATAAACAAAATGACAGAGTGGTAGACAAAATAATAGATAGAATAGTAGAGCAGTAAGCAGATTAATGCAGTCGAATACAAAATGGTTGAATAACTGACAAAATGGTCGAGCAATAGAAAAATGGCGGAGTGGTTGGCAAAATAGCAGACTAATAGACAAAATATTAGGATTGTAGTTAAAATGGCAGTCCGGGGGATAAAACTGTAGTATCGTGCAGAGGTAGACATAATACTACAAAGCATTATGTTTCATTTTCAGTACTCGCCAGGGTTGGTTTGCCTGTCATCCTTCTGTAACCGATAAAATAAATATTGGTAATTGGCTATATACCTCAACCTGTAATGTATGCTATTGTGCTGCCTAAGTTAGAAGCCACAGTTGTTACTGTCACCTCACTGAAGACTGAGCCATTGGATTTGTTTGTGCGATATGTAAGATCGTGGAGGCGCGTGATTCAGTGGTTAGAGTGTCAGCACCATGATCGTAAGATTGTGGTTTCGATTCCTGGACCGAGCGACGCGTTGTGTTCTTGAGCAATACATTTCATTTCGCGTTGCTCCAGTCCATTCAGCTGGCAAAAATGAGTAACGCTGCAATGGACTGGCATCCCGTCCAGTTGGGGAACACATACGCCATAGAAACCGAGAAACTGGGCCCATGAGCCTGGCTAGGCTTTAAAAGGGCGCATTTATTTTTTTATTTATATGTAAGATCATATTTTCGATTAATTTTCCATCATGTTTTTATAAACTATCTAGGCTAATTTGGATAAACTCCGAGCGAAATAGTTGATTAAATCAACTACAATAAAAAAATTGGTATTTATTTTTCCAGCTTGAGGTGGGATCAAATCCAAATATGGTTCCGGCGAGATTTGAACTCGAAAAGTATATGGACGATACTAATGACAAATGTATATTGAAGTCAAAAGTGTTAGCGTCACAGATGAAGTACGTGAACTGAGATTTTCGTACGGTTTCGATTCGAGTTTAGCTCACTTAGATTGCTAGAGTCACAGATAAATGAACGAACAATACAAATAAAGAGTGTTTCAAAATTTGGATAATCTAGTTATGAAATCAATATAAGCGACCATATGGACAGGAACCATGGCGAAGATGTTGGCTATCTGTCCTTTTCAATTACCATAATGTGTCATACCTGAAAATGTGTCTAATGAGTCTACTGTATGCAGTTACAGAAAGAAAACGAGAAGTTATTCCATCCATGTCAGATAAGATGACAGCGAGAAAGAAATTGCCTCTGACCTGGGAGTGGAAGTCATAAATGTTTTAATTGACTCAGCGTTGAAAAAAAAAACCCTCACTAACAAGAAATCCTACAGAACATGGAACCCTTTTTGTGATGCAATAGAACGGTCCAAACCATTAATTGCCCGTTGGTTTTCCCATTTATGATTTTTTTCTTTCTGCATGACTCCAGTATGACTGTGTGGTTAAGAATCTGGTTTCGCAACCACGTAGTTTCAGATTAAGACGCATTGTGCGGCACCTTGGGTAAGTGTCTTCTACTAGTATTATTTCTTTATTGCCCACAAGGGACTAAGCATAGAGGGGACATATAAGGACAGATAAAGGGATTAAGTCGATTACATCGACCCCAGTGCGTAACTGGTACTTATTTAATCGACCCCGAAAGGATGAAAGGCAAAGTCAATCTCAGCGGAATTTGAACTCAGAACGTCAAGACAGACGAAATACTGCTAAGTATTTCGCCCGGCGTGCTAACATTTCTGCCAGCTGTCTTCTGCAAATAGGGTAGACGGAAACTTTGTAAAAGCCAGTCGTACATATATGTATGCGTATCTTTGTATTTGCGTTTGTCCTCCTCTATCACTTAACAGCCGGTGCTGTTTTTTTTGCGTCTCTGTAACTTAGCGTTTCAGTAAAAGAGACTGACAGAATCAGTACCAGACTTCACTTTTAAAAAAAAGCAAAAAAACAAAATCGATTTGTTCGATTAAAAATACTTCAAGGTGTTCCCTTCAGCATGGCCGCAGGCAAATGACAGAAAAAAGTATTTAAAAAAATGAAGAAAAAGAAAAAAGAAAAAGAAAAAAGAAAGAAAAATAGAAGATAAAAGACGAGTTGAGAAATAGCACAAATAATGCGCAAGGCTGCATAAAAAATTCGGAAATATTTGATAATGGTTTTTCAGTTTCAATTTTCGGTTTCAGCTTGAGGTTTCAATTATTGGCAATTTCTTTGCCCTTCAATCGTTACCAATTTTGCGGAAGCTGTACACGATATGAAATTTCATTCGCCTTCTTCTGCAGGTTCTGGCACCAAATGTCTACGCCAGTTGAAATGTCAGAATTACATAACTACAGATTAGATTAAAGATAACTGGCGAAGAATTTCCTTAAAAATCTTTAGCATTATATTCAATCACAGACATAGGACCAAATGCTTATCTCTTCGTAACTAGACCTCGGGTTTTGCAAAATTACTAAATCGCAGAACAACAGAACACGAGAAACATTGAAAAATGCATTATCTCCATTTGTTAAATGGTAAATCAAAATCTTGACGGTATTAAAGAATTGCATAATAAGTCTTATCGAAATTTGATAGAGTAAAGATGAAAAATCGATAGAACTAGGGGAAAATCGTAGCTTCTGAATAATCACCACGATACACTGATGTGTGCTTGCTAGGTGGAAAACTTTAAGTAAATAGAATTATAGAATCAGAGAATCAGTGAAATATATCTGTATTTATTGGGATAAACACTTTGGAATCACACTGTTATGAAATCCTTGGCTTAGCTTATGAATGATTATCTGCTGGACTGGAAAACTATATTAGTGTACGCGCGCATGTGTATGCGTGTGTGTGTGTGGGTGTGTGTGTGTGCATATGTGAGTGTGTGTTTGTGTGTGTGTGTTTGTGTGTGCGTGTTTCCTTATCTATCTATCTACATCTGCATACATCTATTTATTTGTATGTGTGTGTGTATATTCATATATACAATACATACATATATAATACATACATATCTATCTATCTATATATGCATGTATGCATACGCATATACAAATTAACACGACGATAGATAACAACAATAATAATTATATAATATATATATATATATATGTATAATATATATGTATATATATATGTATTATATATATATATATATATAATATATATGTATATATGTATATATGTATGTATATATATAATATATATATATATATTATATATATATATACATAACATTCATATACATATACGTGTCTGTATTTCTATCTATCTATCTATCTATCTATCTATCTCTCTATCTATTATCTATCTATCTATCTATCTATCTATCTATCTATCTCTCTCTCTCTCTCTCTCTCTCTCTCTCCCCTATCTCTCTCTAGCTAGCTATCTATTTAAGGAAGAAGTGGTAATATCGCCTGCGGTATTCGAACGCTGCATCTGCTGTAAATTATAGTTGTGCTACAAATGTGTGCGTGTGAGTGTGCGTGTGTGAGTGTGTGAGTGTGTGTGAGTTTGTTTGCGTGGATGTATAATTACAGCTAATAAAGATAATGTATATGTAATAGATGTACAACATACACACACACAAAAACTCGTATCTATTCATCCATTCGTCTTTCAATCTTTCTCATTCTCCTAATACATACAAATATGAATATACTTCTGTGATTATCGTCTCCTGATAATCACAGATATTCAATCTCAAGATTGCATGTAATCAAGGTACGAACCCAGTGGTCTGCATACATACCAATTACATATCTATACAAACAAATCTATTCTTACGTTTATATTAGATAAGGTCAGAGTTATGCGCAAGGGCATTCGAGCAGGCAATTTTAAGTGAAGTGAACAGTAGAAAAGTGAGGCATTGAAGGAACACTGGGTAAGCCAATCCGCATCTGTCGAGAGGGATCAGCTGTGTGTTAGTGTCGAAAATCTGGAAAATAATATCACTTATTATGGTTTTTAACTGCTATGGAGTGCGGAAAAACGCTCAAGTCTTATGCGCGAATGTTGCTAGTCTTCAATGCTTAAAGACATATAGCTTATCGGCTGGTTATAGAAGGTTGGACAGAATGGTAGCTGTTCAGCAGGAGTTACCTTCGAGGATGGCACATAGAGAACATCTCCGATCTTCGACAGTATCTCAGTTAAGCGATATCATTAACTAATTAAAAAGAAAAAGAGAAGACACCCAAACAAAACTCTGATGTAATATATATAAATATCATCACGTGACCGATCAGTCCATCAGATGTAGTTACACATCGCTGGTCACAATGCGTTCGCATTGTTTTAGCCTTCGAATGACGCCACCCCGCTGGCTAAGCGAGCAGGCCAACAGAAGAAAGAGTGGTGAAAGTACAGCAGGGATCACCGCCCCCTGCCGGAGCTTCGTGGAGCTTTTAGGTGTTTTCGCTCAATAAACAGTCACAACGCCCGGTCTGGGAATCGAAACCGCGATCCTACGATCGCGAGTCCGCTGCCCTAACCACTAGGCCATTGCGCCTCCACACACACACACACACACCACATATATATAATATATATATATATATATATATATACATACATACATACATACATACATACTTATATATATATACTGTATATATATAGTGGTCTGATCAATAAGTATCCGGACTGCTGTTATAGTAACGAAGCTAAAGCACGCAGAATGAAACCCGTTGGACAGATTGACCTTGAATTCTGCTGTACATGCGCACTACGTTTTAACATTCTACCTTACTTCCGCTATTTACACCAGTGCTTGGAAGGAAGGTGTGTAGCATGTGATCATCGCATTGACCATGATAGAGAAAGTTGAGCAAAGATTCTGCATCAAATTTTGCCAAAAATCTTTGCGATACCTTCTCAGAGGCCTACACAAAGTTTTCAAAAAGTTTTCATCGTCCTCGACACAATCAAGGAGTCTCGTGCACTTGAAACCCGAGTGACCTTTTGGTCAGCTGAAAGCAGTTTTAACACCAATTTACCAGACACGTGTCTCATACCCAAATCTTCAGTGATAATGGATTGTTCTGAACCGTAATTAATCTGCATATCCTCTGATAACTCATGGATGGGGAATCGGCGATGTCCTCTCACAGCTGCACGCACATTTGCGATGTTTTTCTCAGTTCTGCTGGTCGCGGGTCTCCCAGAACATTCGTCAATATCAACATTCTTTCGGCCATTTTGGAAACGTCTGAACCACTCGTACACTTGAGTGCGGCTCATACACTCCTCTTCATATATTTTCTGCAAGTTTTCACAGGCCTCTGAGCAGGTATCGCCATGACAACTTTCTCTGTCATTGTCAATGCGACGATCACACGCTACACACCTTCCTTCCAAGCACTGCTGTAAACAGATGAAGTGAGTTAGAACATTAAATTTAGTGCGCATGTACAGTAGAGGTCCAAGGTCAATATTTGCCAAGCAGCTTTACTCTGCGTGTTTTAGCTTCGTTACTATGGCAACAATCCGGATACTTATTGATCAGACCTGGTATACTGCTCTTCGAATCTATAAAGCCAGAGCACTGTCTGTTTTTCTTTTTCTAGCGAACAATACTACCCAAATTCATGAGACTCATCTCTATATAAGAAATGGAATAGAAGGCATTGCAATATTTAAATTTATTGAAATCAAAAAATAAATTGGACAATAATTCAAAAACATTTTGAAAGCCAGAAATCCACTGTTCAACACTATAATGCCAGGTTGAATAATGTTCCAAAAATGATGCAAAACAAGGAAATTAAGATATATTTCATTGATATTCTCATGCAATAATACATCAACAATAGTGTGTTTGGCCACCACCTTTCAGAATTACTTCAAAGACACGCAATTTCATGCTTTAAGTCGGCTTCTGCAGCAGTTCAAGTGGGAGTTCGTCTCAGGCCTTCTCTATTGCTGTTTCAAGTTCAACAGACGAGTACTGCTTGCTTTCGCTGTACACAACATACACAGGAATTCTCTTGCTGGCCGTCGCATGACTTCAACCCCAATTGCATGGAGCAAATCCAAAGTTGCCTTTGCTTTATAATCAGAGAATTGTCCTGTTGGAATACGAAGTTCTCGCAGTGGAGCCTTCTTCCTTCTTCGTCAATGTGAGCCCCGTCCAACATATCGATGTATCGTGCAGTACTGAAACGGCCATCCATGATGACAAGTGGAAGCTTCCCATTGACAGCTATGGCTCCCCACACCATAAGACCTCTTCCACTGTTCTGCCACTTGGAACAAGTACAATTTTGTACACATTTATCTGTCCAGTAATACTTGTAACCGTCGGGGCCATCCAAATTCCATTTTTTCTCATCAGAGAACAAAACCCTGGTCCATTCACTACCCCTCACCTGATGCTGCCGAGCAAACTCCAGTCTAACAGCTTTGTGGTAACGGGACAATAACGGACATCCTAGCCGCTTTTTAAGGGGAAAACCCTGGTTCAAGATCACTCTTCTTACGGTGAATGTCGAGGTTCCTGCTCCTGCCGATGCCTTGATTTTGGAAACAGAAGAACAGCGTGATTTCTTCACAACTCTGACAATGGCGCTTTCATCTCTTTCTGATGTAGCCTTGGGGCGTCCATCAGCATGAAACCTGTTGTAGCCGTCAGGATCTTTCAGAAAATTGTCCACTGGCGTTCTACTTCGCCGAATCCTCTCGACAATCTTTTAGTTACTCATTCCTTCTTCTTTCAGAACGAGAATCTTGTTTTGTTCAATTTCGGCAAACATTATAGCTTTAGGCATACTTGAATTGTAATCTGGATCATGGTAAATACGACTGAGTCGAATATTTTCCGAAGCAATCTGGAAAGAAATGAAAATGTATTAGTGGCCTTGTAGTTTTGAAGTGTTGATATGTTTGGGAAAAATAGGAAAATCGGGTGTGATAATAAAGATACAATGTTTACATTTCAAACTATTCATGAAATACTCATTTACAATATACTATGCCCCTTAGTCCACTTAAATATAGAGCTCAATTTCTAAATAACTTAAAAACAAACGTGGCTTTATAGTTTTGAATAATTGCTTATATATATAGGCGTAGGAATGGCTGCGTGGTAAGTAGCTTGCTTACCAACCACATGGTTCAGTCCCACTGCGGGCAAGTGTCTTCTACTATAGCCTCGGGCCGACCAAAGCCTTGTGAGTGGATTTGGTAGACGGAACTGAAAGAAGCCCGCCGTATATATGTATATATATATATATATGTATATGAATGTGTGTGTGTATATGTTTCTGTGTTTGTGTTTGTCCCCCCACCCCACCCCCAACATCGCTTGACAACCGATGTTGGTGTGTTTACGTCCCCGTAACTTAGCGGTTCGGCAAAAGAGCCCGATAGAATAAGTACTAGGCTTACAAAGAATAAGTCCTGGGGTCGATTTGCTCGACTGAAGGCGGTGCTCCAGTATGGCCGCAGTCAAATGACTGAAACAAGTGAAAGAGTAATAGAGTAGAAGAATATATACAGATGCACGCGCACACACACATGCACACATATATAAACACAGACGCATACACAAAGCAAATTAATTAAAGGCGCATATGATAACGAATTAATATTATATAGACTTTTAATAGTTAGCAATGGCTTTTAACCTTGAACTATGCTTTAAGCTTGTTCATGGGTATCGGCTATCAGATGCAAATATAAAACAAAAATCGATAGGTTTACTGTAGATATATGTAAAAATCCTTAAATATCCTTAGAGTTTATATAAGCAATTTGTTTCACCCACACGTATGTATGTATGTATGTATGTATGTATGTATGTATGTATGTATGTATGTATGTATGTGTATGTGTATGAATGTATGTATGTATGTATGTATGTATGTATGTATGTATGTGTGTGTGGTATGAATGTATGTATGTATGTATGTATGTATGTATGTATGTATGTATGTATGTATGTATGTATGTGTGTGTGTATGTATGTATGTGTGCGTGTGTATGTGTGCATATTTGCGTGTGTGTATTTAATCTGATTTATTTATTACCAGAGAAGAAACACATTTTAACAAAAACAAGACAAAATGGAGCTCAGCATGACAGGTGATTCTGCAAACAATTCACTCTTGACTGAATATTGATGTAATATTTTGACAATTAACTCAAGATAACACACAGCAATATCAAATCACATAGTCGACAAAGAATTTTACATCCAGCTTCCTTAGTAACATCAGGGTAGACACTGACTCTCAATAGACTCATGTCTCTGGAGACAAAAAAATTCATGATCTTCTATGTAAGCTCTAATTTATGAGTTCACTTATTTAGTTTCTTTATTCTTTTGTTATCTTTGATTTATTCATCCAGAAAATGGATTGTATACATAAACCTGATGAGTCGATAACTTTGCGGCATAAGTATGATAATGCTATCTATCTATCTATCTATCTATCTATCTATCTATCTATCTATCTATCTATCTATCTATCTATCTATCTATCTGTCTGTCTGTCTGTCTGTCTGTCTGTCTAAAGCAATCTATTATTACACATATAATATTCACTTCTGATAAACTGCCGATGTAACAATTGTAAAATTATGTAACAATGATATTTATTGTTAATGATATTTACAG
>NW_021824439.1:10000-25688 GCF_006345805.1 Octopus sinensis | reverse complement strand
TATTACATATATATATATATAATATATATATATATATGCACATACACACACATGCACACACACACACCACACACATACATATATATACATATACATATACATACATACGTATATATACTCTGGTGTTTCTCATCACCGTTTTTATCTCGCTTTGCTCTCCAATTATGTGTGTCAAATGCAACCAAATATAGTAGAAGGCGGCAAGATCAAAAGAAAAGACAAGAGTGCGTGCTTGGAATTCCCCAAATGGAATTAATATTTATGATTTCTTGTAAACGTAATATATACGATTGGACAAAATTGTATGAATTTTAAAAATATTTCACCTCCAATTGTTACCTACAGAGCTGAAGAACTACAACTTACAGAATGCAACATATATATATATACATTCATTTATATATATATATATATATTATATATATATATATAATATATATATATATATATATATGGGAAGTTTCCAGTCCAAGCGTTTGGATCTGTTGTCTTTATGTGATTAGGGAAGGAAGTTTATTGCAGTGTCACATGGTGAGGTGTTTGGCGTTAGAGATGTCCGATTGTTGTGCACTATTCAATTGAGGTTGAAAGATTAATTTGGATTACTAAAAGTATTAGGTGGAAACATGAAAGAAGACTCGAGACAGATGACTGATGTGTGGTATTAGAATGTAGTTCTAATCGATCACGAGAGAATATATATATATTATATATATATATATATATATATATATATATAATATATATATATATATGCATATTATTTATATTTATATATATATGCATACCTATATGTGCATGCATATACAATACCATATGTGTGTGTGTGTGTATGTAAGGCGGCGGTGGTGGCAGAAAGTTTAGCACGCTGGGAGAAATACTTAGTTATATTTCGTCTTGTCTTATGTTCTGAGTTCAAATTCCGCCGAGGTCGACTTTGCATTTTAGGTTCGATAAAATTAAGTACTAGTTGCGTACTGGGGTCGATCTAATCGACTGGCCCTTCATCCTTTGCCTAGCGTAGAAATTTATATATATATGTATATATGTATATATATTATATATATATATATATATATATTATATTATATATATATTATATTATTATATACATACATACTATAATATATATATATATATATATATATATATATAATATATATATATATATATATATACATACATACATACATATATATATATATATATATATATTATAGATATATTATATATATGTACATTTATATGCATAGATGCTTTATAATTTTGGCCACCTTCAACAATATCAGGGAAGGATGTAAGGGGATTATATCCGCCCCAGTTTTCAACTGTTTCGTATTTTATTGACCACGGAATGATGAAAGGTGAAGTCGACCTCGGTGTCATTCGAACACAGAACGTAAAAACAGAGGAAATTAAGTAAACACGGTTGGCCATGACAGCTCATGGCCTTGGCACATATATTTATTGGAATACATACGTGTGTGTGTGTGTGAGCGCGTCTGTTTATGTGTGCTCATTGTGTAACTGTGTGCTTGTGCGTATGTTTGTGTGTGTATGTGTGTCTATGTATGTGTAGGAGGGATTTGCTTGAAATCCGAATTTCCCCGTCTTGCTCCTTGTTTACCTTAACTTAAATAAGAGCCTTAAGTCCCATGGGGGCCAATTAACCAAAGGTGAACCTGTTTGGACAAAGGTCAGATTATTTTAGACTATATAGAGATTGGTAGTCAAAAAATCTACTACTTTGTGCGAAAGATAGCCAAGCTCCAATTAAATTGTTGTACATTGGACTTCTTAAGATAGGACTCTCAATGTATAGTGTTGATGTAACCAAACTGCGTAATATATAACTGGTATATAGATTAGAAAATCTCTATATTTAAATCTCACAACGAGAGATATTCAGCAACAGCACTTTGGAGTAAATATGTTTGCCAACTTAACGAATGTTGCTGTAATTTGGTCCCAGGAGACATCGTCTCCAGCTGGTTATACGATATTAATTTTCTAATTTATAGATCAGTGACTAGTTTTCACTTTGGAAACCATATATTTCGAACGTAAATTTGGCAGCTCCACCTCTAGCCGAGCAATTATTCTGTGCTGATGAAAGGAAATAACCCGGAAATCGCGATACACAGATATTGTTTTGAGCTGAGTGGGAGTGCAAGTTTCCCTTGTTCGAAAATATAAGGACACAGGTCGTGTCGTATAGCCAGCTGGAGACGATGTTCCTGGGGCTAAATTACAGCAACATTCGTCCTAAACCAGGACTGCCATGTTATGTTGGCAAATAGTCTTTACTGACATAGACATGTTTTTAGCGATTTCGATACCGTTGCTCTTTATATGATTTCAGGTCAATGCGGAGGCAGTCATACGGTCAGCCATGCAAGTGAAAATAATTGGTACATATTTTAATGACCATAGTGTATCGTATAAATGGCTACCTGTATTTTATTTTATTTTTAACACAGTGACATTTAATATGAGTGGAATTTCGTAGTTGTTTCTCACGAAATGGCATCGATTATATATTCGTGAATGCATATATTACCGCAATTCAAATTAAAATATTATATAATGATGACAAAACCATAAACTATTTATATAAATCATTCAAATGCCATCGAAATGATTTCATTAGATTCATGGTTGAATACGATAATTTTTGCTTAATTACATTATTGCTAAATTCATACGGGTAATAAATGTTTCTATAGTTTCTAAACAGTTAATTAACGATGCATATGTAAGCAAATATGGAGGATACATTTCCGCATACACACAAGCGCGCATACATGTATAAATATTTCGATGACTTCAGCGTGTAGTAGACTGGGTGGTCAGGGGACGGGAGCGGTTACTGGTACATCTATGTCTACATTTATGTGTGTGTATATACACACACACACCACACCACACACACACACACACACACACACACACATATATATATATATATATATATATATATATAAATATATGTATAGATAGATAGATAGATAGTAGATATAGATATAGGTATATATACATACACACAGAGATATATATATTTATACATATATACATGCCTATCTATATACTTGTATGTATGTATGTAAATATATATATCTATACAGACACACACACACATATAGAAAGATAGATATAGATATAGATATACATACATACACACAGATATATATATATATATACATGCCCATTTATATACTTATATGTATGTATATAAATATATATCCACACACACACACACACACACACACACATATATATATATATATATATATATATATATATATGTATGTAAAACTATATACAGATATGGTTTGGGGCTCCTCGGTGTCGTTTGACATTGACGAGTTCGATGTGGAAGACGGTCCACGGGCGTCCAGAAGTGGCCATCCGGATGACATGTTTTGATCACCAAAGGCGATGCTGGAGGATGACAGCTTCAACGCTCATCATTTCTGAGCGAGTGAGCACTTAGTTGTTTGTGCGTCGGTCCTGTCATTTGATGTTAAGAAGCTTGTTGAAGTCTTTTCGATACAGGGTCAATATCTGGCAAATGGGAATCATCCCTAACACCTAAGAAAGACAATCCGCCGACCGTCCGTCGTAGTGAAGAGCAATTAATTTCTGTTCCATTTTCCAGGAGACGGGAATGATTGAAAACGAAGCAAGAAGGCAAAGCAAGACCGGACAACTCCAGCAAAGACCCCCCCCATCCTGTCATGAGATTTATGTCTGAGGCTGTTCGAATCCTGACTTGACGTTCTCAGCCGTGTCAGGTTTAAGCATCATGGAGACCGATGGAATAACAACAAGTCTTTAAAAAGATATAAGTAATACAGTAGATGTGTTCGACTATGATTCTGCAAAGCAGGGCCTTAGCATGGCCATAGTCTTGAGAGATTTAGAAATAATAATGTTTCTATTTATGAGATGAGTTATTTGTGTGTCACTCTGAAAATTATAAATTTTCTTACGGGAATTCAGCAACGCCACCTAGTCAAACGGCTATTCTGTGCTGATAGAGAGCAATAACCTAGAAACCAGTCCACGGATGTTTTTTTTTTTGTGCTGGATAGTAGTGCTGGGCTTCATGTTTGAAAATATAAGGACATAGATATTGTTTCATATAACCAGCTGAAAACGATGTTTATAGGGAGTTAGAAAAGATGTTTCCTGGGGCTAAGCAATAGTAGCAATCGTCCTCCCTCCAGGACAGCCACATTGTGGTAGCAAATAGTCTTTAAAGTAAAAGATACATGTACACATAATATATACATATAGACTGTGTATGTAAGCGCATGTGTGTGCGTGTGTGTGTGTTTTAATTCAGAAAAATGGAATTTTTTGGCATTACTTATTACGTATTAAATGTTTCATTAACAATAGTTTTTGTAAAGTGATACGTGGAGTAAAATCTGTAAAGACAGATCCAATTATAAATATAACGAGACTAAAATTAACATAATGAGGACACTACTTGGATTATAATCCTATCTACATACGAGGCAGACAGACAGAGAGAGAGATAGATAGATAGATAGATAGATAGATAGATAGATAGATAGATAGATAGATAGATAGATAGATAGATAGATAGATAGATAGATAGAGAGAGAGATTGATACCTATATATATATATATAAGCATATTTATATATATATATATGTAGTTAATGAAATATATTGTGTGCACAAGCGGGTATGTATATATATATGTTTTTATGTACGCATATGTGAATTTATATATGTATCTTTGTATAGTTGGCTGACTGAATTTATTCTGCTATGATTGACGTAAATCGCTATGTATATAGACGCTGATTGTACAAGTATATATATATATATATATATATATATGCATAAACGTCTATGCATGTGCGTATGCGTATATCGTGCGCGTCTATTACAAATCATTTGAAGTAACATTTTCAAGTAAGCGTTAAGCAAGCAGAAGGAGAATGTCGTTACACACACAATCAAATCGCGAAAACATTTTGCAGAAAGAAGAAAACTAGAAGTGAAATTGGCTTTTAAATACAAATGCTATTAGCAGGGCTAAAAATAGAAAGCTTTTGCAGAAATGAAATCTATGACAAACTACATGAATTGCTGCAAAAAAAAAAAAAAAGTAAATATATATATTATATATATATATATATATAATATATATATATAATAAAATTATCAGCAACTGCAGCAGCAGCTGGAGTGGTAGCAGCAGCAGCAGCAGCAGTAGTAGTAGTAGTAGTAGTAGTAGTAGTGACAGTAACAGCAGTAGTAATATTAGTAGTGGTAGAAGTAGTAGCAGCAGAAGCAGAGGCAGCAGCAGTGGTAGTAGTAGTAGTAATAGTAGTGGTAGTAGGAGTAGTAGTAGTAATGGCAGCACCAGTTGTAATATTAGTAGTGGTAGTGGTAGTAGTAGTAGTAGTAGCAGTAGTAGCAGTAATAGTAGTAGTCGTAGTAGTAGTCGTAGTATTAGTCGTAGTGGTGGTGGTGGTGGTGGTGGTGGTGGTGGTAGTAGTAGGAGTAGTAATAGTAGTAGTAGTAGTAGTAGTAGTAGTAGTAGTAGTAGTAGTAGTAGTAACAGTAGCTGCAGCGGCGGTGGCAGTAGCAGTAGGGGCAGGGGCAGGAGCCGTGGTTGTAGATAAATTATTTTGTGTGGTTCCTCTGCTTTTATCTCCATGGCATATTGCCCTACTGAATTGAGGTATTGGAGACGAAAAAACAAAACGAAAAAGAGAAATAATAAAAAGATAAAAAGATAATAATAATAACAATAACAATGAAGGAGAAGAAAAAAAAGTAGATGTAAATTAATAAAAGGACAAATGTGCAAAAATTGAATGATTTGATGTGTATAAATTTTATACACACATTCAAACATAAATCTATCCTCACACACACACATATATATGTATATTTATATATACACATATATATATACATATATATAAATATATGTATATTTATATATACATATATATATATATATATATAATATATAAATATATGTATATTTATATATACATATATATATATATATATATATATATATATAATAATAATAAATATTAGGGAATAATCCAAATTTACAGGGAAAAAAATCAGATTTAGGATTAAATCCAATTTTATAGTAAAATATTATAAAATATTATTAGAGACAAAACCACTATTTTGCAAACAAACAAGGAAAGACTTAATCAATCATAAAATTTTAATAAATAGAGGTTTGTTATAGAGTTTAGCAAAGGGAGATTTTATCGTATATGTTTTTTAGAGTTTTGGTTTATCATGGTTTTTTTAGGGAATTCGTGGTAATTTGTCTATTTTCGATGTTGGTTGTTTTATTACATTGTTTCATTCATATTTTTGAGTGTGTTCGTTTTGCCACGTGAATATTATTTTAATTCCATTTATTCCATTTCTCCATTCATTAATTTAGAGATGTTCGTTTCCAGAGCGGTTATACTTTTTTATACATATGTTAAGTTCCTTGGTAAAGTAATTTGTTTGGTGTATATGTTGAGGCTTATATGTACTTGTGGGTGTGTGTGAGTGGGGTGGGTGTTTGTATTTGTTATGGGTGTGTGGTTTACGTGTGTGTTTTTGTGTGTGAATGTATAGGTTAAAGGGATTGCTATATAAGTATGTTATAGTGTTTAGTAAAGGGAGGTTTTATCATTTCTGTTTTGTGAGTTTTAGCTTATCATGGTAGTTTTATAAAAGAATCCATTCATAATTTTTGTGTTTTTTTGTGTTTATTTGTCTGTGTGGGGTTGAGTGGGTTTTTGGAGTATATGTTGAGGTTTATATGTATGTATTGGTATGTGTAAGTGGTGTGGGTATTTGTATATGTCGTGGGTGTGTGGTTTACGTGTGTGTATTTGTGTGTGAATGTTTAGGCTAGGGGGATTGCTATATAGGTTTGTTATAGAGTTTAGTAAAGGGAGATTTTATCATTATATGTTTTTATGAGTTTTGGTTTTCATAATAGGTTTATTAAGAATTCGTAGTAATTTGTGTCTATTTGCGATGTCTGTTGTTTTATTGCATTGTTCATTCATAATTTTTAAGTAGTGTTCGTTTTTACCAAGTGAATATAATTTTTAATTCCATTTATTCCATTTCTCCGTTCATAGTTTTGAGTGATGTCCGTTTTCTAGAGCGTGAATGTGGGTTGTGTATGTGTGTGGTGGGAGTATGAATAAGTATTGTGTTGAAGTATTTAGCAATTTTATTTTATTTATAGTTGCCTAGACGTTTTTATGTGTATATATAGGGATATATATATAGGTGTGTGATTTAGTGTATGTAGTTAGATATGGTTATATATAATTATGTATATGTGTATGGGTGTATATATAGTTTATATTATAGTATTATTATTTTTTTTTGTTTTGTTTATATATTATATTTTATATTTTATAGTTTATATTTAATTGTTGATAGGTTTTTTTAGTTTATATATTGTTTATATATTGTTTTATATGGATTATATATAGGTTATATATGGATATATACTTATATGTTTTCATTCATACTTTAATTATTTTAAAATTATTATTTTATATTTTAAAATATTGATTTTTTAGATTGGAAGTCCACCTGAAGATTGTCGATCAAGACAAGAAACGGTTTTTTTGACTATTTATTAAAATTTTATGTATTGATTAAGTCTTTACTTGTTGTTTTTTGCAAAATAGTGGTTTTGTCTCTAATAATATTATATATATATATATATATATATATATACTATACATATATATACATATATATACTATAATATGCATTATAAGTTAGCAAAATTTAGTTTCAGATGAATATGTATTTATACACACATACACACATATATTTATACATATGTATCCATATTATATACACACCCATATATATATATATATATAATATATATATAATATATATATATATATATATATATTTATATTATATACATAGATATATAGTAAGGATTCACACACTATTGGTATCCTATCTTTTGCTGTTGATTCTTCCTTTACTGTACCATCAGAATACGCCAACTCTTCAAAAACTTACTGGCACAAAAACGTATTAATTATAAACGTGTCTTCATAGCTGGAACACCTTATGTCATGGAAATGTTTCTGAATATGTATATGTATGTATGCACACACATACGCACACATATACCATTTCATTTGAGCATTAACCCAGGGGATTACTATATTAATCTCAGCCACATTTAAAGGTTGTCAAACAAGAGGGGAATCTATATACTGTTTATGGTATTACACCCGTGTCATTAAGGTGCCGAAGTGACAGAAATTTGCACCATTTTGTCTGTCTTTAGGTTCTGAGTTCAAATGGCACCGGTGTCGTCTTTATCTTTCATCTTTTTGTGGGTTTATAAGAGAAATACCAGTTGAGCATTGAGGCCGATATAATCGACTTATCCCTGCAAAATTGTTGGCATTGTACCAAAATATTTGAAACTATTAATGAATCCGTATCTGTAAACCTACAAATATGTAGGTTTACATTACAAAAATGTTTTCGAACAAGAGGAATGTATATATATATACATGTGTGTCCAATCAAAGCAATTAAGATTCAAGTAACTTCCAATGAATTTACTTGAATGTGGTACTTAACTTAGATGCACCAGAAAAACTATATGGTGTTATCCATACAGTAATGTGGGGTGATTATAAACGAGAAAGAAGCAACAAGAATGGATTGGTTTTTAGTACAATTGTTTCATACAATGGTTTCATACAAATTGTATGAAACAATTGTACTAAAAACCAATCCATTCTTGTTGCTTCTTTCTCGTATATACATGTGTGTATATATATATATATTATATTATATATATATATATAAGAGATAGATAGATAGATTGATAGATAGATTGATAGAAAGATAGATAGATAGATAGATAGAGAGAGAGAGAGAGAGAGAGAGAGAGAGAGAGAGAGAGATAGGCGAAGAACAAATGGGTTTACCTTATAACGAAACTCTTTTAAGAGCATTCAAATTCCACTGCAACGTTGAAATCGTTGCCGCAGTGAGGTCAATTTAGTATGTCATCAAGTACACGCTGAAAGGAAATGATCAAGCTGCCGTTCAAATAAACAATGATAAATAAATTAGTCAATACCTAATATGTAATTATATTGGACCATCTGAAGCGGTTGCATCAATTTTAGGATTTTCAATTCACGAAAGAAGACCTTCAAGTTCATCTACCAGCTGTACTCATAATATCTGCTCAGAAATAATAAGGATATATGGCTGTCAATGAACGACATATGAGAACAACTGTGACAAAGTTCTTTCCGTAGGACATCAATGATGACTGCACAAAAATGTTCAGTTAGTGAACGAGTTAATTCCATCTAGTGTTTTTGAGTACAGGCGGAGTTTTATTTTAGATTTACGTAGTTGTAAGTATTGTGTGTGTGTGTGTGTGTGTATGAATGCATGTATACATACATACATAAAGATATACATATAGATATAGGTATATATACATAGAGAGCGAGAATGGGGGACAGGGACAAAAAGAAATAAATGACAGAGATCATAGGATAGGTGGATTTATCAGTTGATGAAGGGATTGATGGATGGATGGATGAACGATCAAACGGAAGAACAAAATCCGCTCAACTTAGTCAAAGAAAGAAAACGGATGTATCTGAAGACCAGAAATGAGAATCTAGGAAATACAAAATAGATCTATTGTATAATAGTATGTTACGAAATAATTGCATATATATACACACACATACAAACACACACTTATATATATATATATATATATATATATATATATATATATTTATATAGACCGACAAC
Source organism: Octopus sinensis (assembly GCF_006345805.1). Lineage (NCBI taxonomy): Eukaryota > Metazoa > Mollusca > Cephalopoda > Octopoda > Octopodidae > Octopus > Octopus sinensis. Next base: position 15,834 of record NW_021824439.1, on the reverse strand, counting down.
CAGATAGATACATAGAGAGAGAGAGAGAGAGTCAGAGAGAAAAGAAGAAACATGCGTGTGTGTGTGTGTGTATCTAATGACCTACATAGTGCTAGGAATCACGAGCACCACAATAACAATACATTAAAGAAGAGTTACGGAATACAAGTAAGGTCAAGATTACATACAAAATGAAACTGCTTAATATACGTCGTAGTAGCTTCTAAAATCAGCTTATTTGTCGAAATATAGTACAGGGAAGATGTTACTATATAAGTTAATATAAATATTCAAAGACAAAATTAACCCAGTCCCTGCTTTGAAAACCATTCCTTAATTCGATGCTGTTGCCATTAGTTTATGTTTTACTAATCGCCAGTCTTTCAAGTTCACTACATTGATTACAAGCCAGCAATCACGTATGCTATCATCATATTTGGTCTTTGAACAGCAACGTCAGCCATAAATTTCTTCATTCTCTCAAGCGATTGCTATCTTTTGAGATTCCACTTCTTCATACCTTTCATTTACCAATATTCTCTTTCTCTCTAATTCACCTCCTTCACTTCTTCTTCGAGATATTTCCCATTTTCACACTCTTATCTGTCTTTCTCTTTGTAAATAGTTGTCTAGTATATTCTTTTTGCTTTTCATTATTTTTGCTCATTTTCTTTCTTCATATTTCTCATTCTTCGATTATACACTAAATTATCTTTTAAGCTCCTTTTTTTAGTTACCCATTATCGCCCAACGCTCTAATTCTTATCGGAAGGAATCTTCTCTTTATTCTTCAGTACTCTGTTGACCATCTTAACCCAAAAGTAGATGAGATACAAAGTTTAAAGAGAATATTTTGCTTCAGATCTTTGCATAAATTTACACTTTAAAACACTAATATAGTACATATACATGCATATATAATTCTTTGAATCTCTCTCTCCCTCTTTCTCTCTGTCTCTCCCTCTTTCTCTTTCTCCCTCTCTCTCTCTCTCTCATTATATATATATATATATATATATATAAAATATTATAAAAATTATTATTATTATTATTTATTATAGATATATATATATAATATTTGTATGTATGTATGTATGTATGTATGATATATATATGTACGTGCGTTGTAGTTTTCTCTCTTTTATCTCTCTCTCTACTCTCTCTCTCTCTGTCACTCTCTCTTTCTATATTTATGTATATGTGAGTGTATATATATATGTATATATATATATCTATATATGCATATATATATTTATAGATACACACACACACCCACACACACACATATATATATATTTGTATTTTATCTATATACTCGATACTTTTTTATCATTGAAATGCGGCCACGCTGAAGCAGCGCCTTTTTGGGTTTTAATAGGTCGTACCGACCTGAGTGTTTAAGTAAAATATTTAAATCCAGTAATTATTTCATTGCTTTTGTTATCACGAACCGCTATGTGAGTGTGAAATAAACAAAATGTGAGCGTGAGCTTCTAAGGGGTCTTTCCAGAAATAGGAAAATCTCCCTGAAGTCGTGTACGTTCTCCCTTTTAGAATATAACACCTTGGAGAGCCTCGAGCTAGGTTCCTTGGTTGAAAGAAAAGTTTGGGATTCTCAAACACAGACTATCATTGATTGTAGGTTTTCTCGATATGGAACGACATACAGATTAATAACGAACCCAACACTCGATTGTAAACGTTGACAAACGTTAGATATATGTAATCACACACACACAAAACTACAAAAGTTTCTGCCAGAAGTTCATGGTTTGCAATACGATAAAGAAGAGACCTACCTTGGACGCCAGTAGATACGTACACACAATTATACATACACTCATTGATATAGATACATATGCACTCAAAGTTATATATATGCATATTCATACATACATATATATGTGCAGGTATACATAAATATGTAATCATAAGAATATAAAAACAAAATGACCATCCCTAAATATATGTTTCTCTTTCTCCCTCCCGCTCTCCCTCTAACGATCTCTCTCTCTCTGTATATATTATATATATATATATATATAATATATAGAATATATCTCTATATATCTATATATATATATATGTATATATATATATTCTTTCTTTTATTCTTTTACTTCTTTCAGTCATTTGACTGCGGCCATACTGGAGCACCACCATTTAGTCGAGCAAATCCGACCCACAGGGCTTATTTTTCGTAAGCCTAGTACTTATTCTATCGGTTCTCTTTTTGCCGAACCACTAATTGACGGAGAAGTAAACACACCAGCATCGAATGTCGGGCAGTGTTGGGGGGACAGACACAGACACACATACATATATACGACGAGCTTCTTTTTAAGTTTCCGTCTACCAAATCAACTCAGAAGGCTTTGGTCGGCCCGACGCTATAGTAAAAGACACTTGTCCAAGGTGCCACACAGTAGGACTGAACCCGGACATGTAGTTAGTAAGCAAGCCAATTACCACACAGCCACATTCTGCGCCTACATATATATATTGATAGTAATATTATGACAACAAAAGAATGACTGATACCTCGATATTATCTAAATAGAGGAATTTATCTCTAAAATATGTGAAAATTGTTCGGTTACCATAATAAAACTCCCAGTTTCGGATGTCGGGGAGGAAATTTGACTCGGCATCTCATTAGTTATTAAGACAAGAATGATCGTTAAATAAAGGGAAAAAACCTTAAAAGGGAGAAAGTAAAAGCTACTCATAGGATTCGCGTATGCTCTCATGTACATACATACACATGCGTGCACGCACACCCACGTTCATGTACATATATACATATGCTCACTCACACTCGCATGAAACACATACATGCACACCTACACACTCATCTATATGTATACATATATATGAAACCATACCCATGTACGCATATATATACGCTCACACGCTCACACACACACGTATATATAACCATACGCGCATATATGTATATACGTATGGACGTTTTTACGTATATTTGTATGTTCGTTTTTATAGTTATATAGTGTTACAGGATTATTATTATATTTGACGTTTTCTCCCATTCTTTCAAGTTAAGAATTCGGTATTTTATAGCGAAGTATCTGCTACGTTAACAATGTATTACGGAGCGTGAGCAAAGTAATTTGTAACGAAAATCTATATTATATAACAACAGCTATTCATTTAACACACACGCACACACATCACGTTAACTTCTCTCTCTCTCTCCCCCTTTTTCTCCCAATATGTATATTAAGACATACACACATCGACTTATACCTGCATATATATTACTATAGTGTATTCATTAGAATTATATGTGTGTATTTGGGTGTTTAAACATATGTAAATACGGTAGATACATGATATATACACATATACATATATACATATATATATATTAATATATATATATATATGTATACACATACATATACATGCATAAATACATATACATATACATATATATATATATATATAATATATATAATATATATAAGTGATTGAGATATCCTCCCTAAATCTCAGTGTATCAAAGTTTATCATTTCCCATGTATCTTGGCACCGTTGTATATAATTATATAAAATAACAATTATTTTGCATTCTAGATTTTTTTTGTTCCCTCATCATTATCAATAACGCTACAGAACCATTTACTCAACAACTCCCTCATATACATTACTATCAACGTTTTTTTTACCCTTTCTTGATGGTGAAAGATGAAAGAGGAACTTCCTAGTTACGTCAATGTTGGAAACATTTCCCTACTTTTCAGAAATCATTCTCTGTAGAATAGTTAAGAAGAAGGTTTCCTCCGATAAAATCATCAGACCTTTTTTTATCAAAGATTCACAAACAATCGAACCAAGATTGGGAGAATTTTATTCTATCAACAATTACCTTTACCACGATAATATTTAAACAAATATTTTTGTTTTCTTGTGTTCTCCTGTGTTTTTGTTTACTTTAGTTATACTACAATAATTTTGGAAAGTAAGAAGTAGGAAATATTTTGACTACAAGAAACATTACCAATAATAATATGAGAGTAGTTTCTATTCTTTTCGCAACCGTTTGTTGTTCGGCTTTATTACAGTTCCTACTTGAAGAACTAAACCTCATCGAGGTAGCGAACGTGATCAATGAAAGTAGAATTAAATATACCTAGCGTTATTAAATATTTTCTTTAGCTTTGAAATAGCCGATATCACACACAATAAGAAATAATAAACAGGCAAAGTTCAATAGATTAGATGACGTGGAGATCTTTGTAAGCTTCCCGCCGACAACAGGATTGCGTTTCCATTTCTCGTTTTAAATAAATCCCATTTGTAAGGTGGCTGATAATATCTTGAAGTGAAATATGGACATCAGGCACTCTCGTAGCCTATCTTTTATAAATCTAGTCATTATACATATGCAAAGAAACCGATATATTTCCTAAACTGAAATAAGTGTCAGGCATGGCTGTGTGCTTAATAACCTGGCTTTGAAACCCTGTGGTTTGGGGTTCAGTTCTACTATGCGGCTCCCTGGACAAATGACGTCTACTTTAGACCCGGGCTAACGAATGCCTTGTGAGTGAATTTCAGAGACGGGGTCTGTGGGGGAAACCCATCGTATTTATGTATACCTTTGTGTTTGTGTCGTCCTCAGAACAGTTGTTAGTTTGTTTATGTCTATAACTTAACGGTTCGTCACAAGAGTTTAATAGCCTTAGTAACAAGCTTAAAACATTTGCTCGCATAAACCCTTCAAGGCGTTGCTGCATCATTGCCGCACTCCAAAGACTGAAACAGGACAAACATGTATCGACAAGTGATACAACTGCAACGTAGCTGAAAATAACAGTCCAAACTCTTTCATGATGCACTTTACTATCTTAAAACACACATCCACCTGGACTTTACTCGAAAATGACATGATATAAGTTATGGCAAGAATAAATTTAATCACGAGTGTTTTTTTAGCATAAACGAACAAGGGTGGGATTTCGGGCACTTCCGGAAGGTCGATAAGCTTCTAATCATTTCCAGCGATTACCTGGATCGTTTTCCTATGATAGTAGAAGCACTGCTTTGGTTTCTTAGTCCGGAAACTCACCAATGTCTGCTTTTGCTTTAATGCAACAAAACGTCAGCCTTTAACCAAGAAATAGGCAGGGAGAAGACGCAAGCTGGAAAGCGGAGCATTTTCCAATCGAAGTCGGATGTAGAGGGTTTGTTGGACAGAGTATGAGGCGACTGTTGTTATCGTTAGGCCCAACTGATCGTAAAGTAAATACCACCATGACTGATATCCAAACTACAGTGGAAAAGGCTAACCACTGGATTTGGTTAAAAAGAGATGATGAGCGACGCCTAGAAGTATATTGAGCTGTATTTAATAACCAGTTGGTCAAGCAAGCGAGGCCTCATATTAGTGAGGGGGGCCGGTGTGCACTGATGCCGTCGACAGGTAGGCCCCGAAACGGCGCGCATTCTCTCCTGATGTCCCCCATACACTTGCTAACTTCTGGTATGCAGAGTCCTCGACTGGTAGCGCTTGCGTGTTCAAGTTGTTTGCAAAACACCTGACACAAGTAAACTACGTTGAAGCAGCCCCAATATATTACTGGTATTTCATTGTTCTTTATTGTTGGTCTTCTAGAGGGGACAGTTGTTGTTATAGTCGCTATGCTCCGTGTCAGCTTCTAGCTTTGGACGAGTATTTTGGGATGAGATATGAAAATGTATAATTTATTTCTAACATCAGGGTAGGCAACATTTAATTAACATCCATACTTTGCTGGTAATATATTTAGGTGGCGGGCTGGCAGAGACGCTAGCACGCCGGACAAAATGCTCGGCAGTATTTCGTCTGCCGT
>NW_021824439.1:2500-5000 GCF_006345805.1 Octopus sinensis | reverse complement strand
TGGGCGTCTTTTACTGTAGCATAGGGCTGACCAAAGCCTTGTGAGTGGATTTGGTAAACGGAAACTGAAAGAAGCCCATATGTGTGTGTTTCTGTGTCTATGTTTTTTCTCCCACTATCGCTTGACAACAGATGTTGGCCTTTTTATATCCCTGTGAATTAGCGGTTCGGCAAAAGAAACTGATACAATACATACTAGTTTTGCAAAGAATAAATCCTCGGGTCCATTGTTACACTAAAATTCAGTATTCCAGTATGGCCGCAGTTAACTGACAGAAACACGTAAAAGAATAAAAAAATAGACAAAATACCGCTAACCATTTCGTCCGACGTGCTACCAACTCTGCTACCTCGCTGTCTTACCGTCAGCTAATATAAAATATTTCAATAAAGTATTGCATTAATGGAACAAACCTGTCTACGGTAATCTATTGATTTTCATTCAATGCATTAGTTACACCCACAATCAACATGATTATAAGGCTTGGCATCTTCTACCTTCGAAAATATGGAATAGTTTCTTGTATCCTTTATGTTTTAAAAATTAAAAAGACTTAAATAAACGTATGCTGACAGATTTTTTGGGTGCTTAAACGTGTGTGGGTGTTGATCTTATCGAGTCTTAAAATGTTTTGCTGTCAGCATGATAGAACATAGATTATTAACTATGGATGTTTTTCAAAGACACGAATTTTTCCATTGCAAATTAATAATAGTAAAACAATTATACCACCAGGAAGAATAAATGCTGATAGACGATTAAGATTTTAAATATTAATATTAGCTATTCATAAAAGGCGACGATTTGACAGAATGCGCCGAACAAAATGCTTGCCATTTCATCCGTCTTTGTGTTCTGATTTCAAATTCGGCCGAGGTCAACTTTGCTTTTCATGCTTTTAGGGTCGATGAATTAGGTACCACTTGAACAACTGGGGCAATGAAATCAACTTATGCCCGATATTGCTGCCGTTGAAACCAATATTCGTTATTTCTGTAGGAAACAGAATTGAGGACAAATAAAACTTAACGTTATTCTTAATTATGAAAAGATCTTATTAAAAGTTATGATATATCGGAAAATATTTACGTAAAAGAAATGTTTATTCAAACTTCCATTGAAAGGAACCTTAGAACAAACAATTTTACAGGTTTTATTTTACTGTATCTGAAGATTAATATTTTTATGGGGTTAATCTTATTCATAATATCTCCTGTTTGCAAAGCTCTACTATAATATGGAGTTGATTTATTGACGGAATATATATATATCGAAATGTTAAGTTGAACTAATTAAATTATTTTGAAATCAATTAATTATTTTCGTTCTTCAAATGAAATGAATATTTCCAAGTTGAAAAGATCACATATCTTGTTCCAGTGACCGCAGGACAATTCGTATTGTTATATCCTTCCTATACATTAAAAATGTCTGCTTTTCCTAGCCATTATAACCTTTGTTATATTCGTCATAAATCGACATTTATCGCAATATTTCAGAATATCTTGGCCACAAAAATGTTTGACATGCTTCGGTAATACTGCTACGGCCAAATCCTATGCTTTTATGTTGATAACCTGTATCTCAGATTCAGCTGTTTTATTTCATGTATACGATTTCTGTTACTGATGCAGATTCGATAAAAATGAACTCAGTCAAAATTACTGTAGCTTCAGCTTCAAACACACACACATATGTGTACATATGCACACGTATATGAGTGTTCGTATATGTATGTTCGTATGTGTGTGTGTGTGGGGGGGGTAATTATGAGGGTGCGTGTATCTGTATGTCTGTCAGCAATTATTCTTTTATTTGTTTCAGTAAGTTGGCAGTGGCCATGCTGGAGCACCGCTATATACAGACTTTTGGAAGATTGTATTTATTATTGAAACACAAACAAAATTTAAAACGTATGGCCTTTTTTAATATTGTCTTTTAAAGTAAAATTGAAAAGAAAAAGAAAAATTCCACAAATCCGAAAGCAATTTTCTGACATTCATGCATGCCTGAAAGTAAGTCATTTTTTCATATATAATATATATATATATATATATATATATATTATATATATATATACACATTGTCCCAAACTGATCAAAGCGTAAACGGATCCCATTACCTTTAAACGGAGTATGTACAGATTTCTTCAAGGAATACCAGGTAAGCCACCCATACCTGGATATAAATCACTGAAGAAGAACTCACAACGTGAATGGACCATAATGCCACAAAATCTGACTTAAAATGGGTTTAGATAATCCTATCAGGTGGTGCTATTAATTTAGAAATGACCTGGACCAATCACTGGTCGAAACGTATCTAACGCTTATCTAAGTTTTATATATACACAAATATATACATACACATAATCTTAGACATGCGTCGATCAGTATTTTCTCAGGATGTGTCTAAATATCATGACTTGATAGCTCCTGATGAGTTATTTTTTTGGTTAAGTTTAGTTATAATATATCCCATTCAAGTAGAATCTACTTGT
>NW_021824438.1:0-17500 GCF_006345805.1 Octopus sinensis | reverse complement strand
GACAAACAGGATAAACAGCAATACCACCATGAGCAACATTTCAGGTTTTACGAAGGTTTTTGGTCATGAAGAGCAGCTCGACATTAGCTAGGTCAAGAAAAACGAGTAAATATGAGCGGAATAACCTAACCACTAAGCCACGCGCCTCCACCCCCACCCCCAGACACCAACAATCTATTCCCAGTAAAAGTACTCTAACATGGGGAAATGTAATATGAGGAACCCAATGCGACTCACCTATCTCGACTGTCCAGCTGGGTTAAATCCGAGACGCGCCCTACCCGTCTAACCTATCGCTCGAACTTAGGGCTAAATCCCTTTCTAGATAGCACGTCCTCACACATCCGTCCACTCCCGCTGCTCGAGGCCAAAGAGGTCCACGCTGGTCTTACTTCTCCTACTTCCTTACTCACTCTTCCTTTAGGGACCCTCAGCCGTTCAGGTCACTGCACCTTTCCTTCCGGTTTACCCCTTCCCCACAAATACCCGGTACTTTTGATTTTGATACTTCGGGGTTCGGAAAAAAATATAAGATGCCCTTGGATAAGTTCGGATCTTGCCGACTCATAAGAGCCAGTTTCCCGATTTCTATGGCATGTAAATTCCCTGCCTGGACGGGACACGAAATTTTTTTCCACGAGAGTTCCGGACCCCAGTTATAAACTCATTTGCATACAACAACTCAGAGCTCAACTAGCAAACTAATTTATGAGCGCATAATAAGTGATGGGTCATAAGATAAGGTTACTTGAGTAAGGAATGACCAGGTTTCTTGATCTTGTTCTTATTTCAACCATGGCTATCTCTGCGTAGTTGTATTGTTACTTTCTAATACAGTAAGGGGCACCCTCTTTACCATCTTTACTATATGGGGCCCTAACAAAATCTGATAATAGGTATAAATGCAAATCTATCTTATTGCTTGTCTCCTCTTAGAATCAGGCGTAACTTGGCCATCGGTCGATTTATAACACCGATCTTTGTCTTTGAGTTTACTTGGCAGAATGTGTTGGTTAACTTGACAACAAGGTCAAGGTGAGTTCTGATTGGCTGTAAGCAAATGAGTTCATTACTGGGTCCGGAACTAACGTGGGAAAACATTTCACGAACCAGACCATCGCAGGATTATTCATTTTTTTTTCCAGTTGAGTGGATTGGAACAATGTGCAATAAAGAATTTTGTTCAAGAACACAACGCGTCGCCCGGTTCAGGAATCGAAACCTCAGTCTTACGATCATGAGTCCAACATCCTAACCACTAAGCCACGCGCCTCCATTAGGAAAGAGATTGCTGGGGGATGGAGTAGAAAATGGTCAGAGACATTGAGCTACCCTTATTCAGCCTAGCTGGTACTTTTTCCACCTTCTCTGGGTGGGTTGCGCTTATTTGTTTTTGTGTACTAAATGTGGAAACCTGTTCTAATATATTGTATCACGTTTCTGACCACCCCGGGTGCTATGTTTATATATCTCCATATATAAACAAGCGCACGCACATGTGTGTGTGTGTGTGTGTGTGTTTACATATAATACATCTGATGTGTGTGCGTATACATACATACACACACATATAAATGTACCTTACATGTGTATATAAACACACACACACCATCCTATATAGATTTGTGTATGCATACACACGTATGCGTCAGAGAGAGTATGCATGTGTGTGTATATGTTTCTAAGCATGTGTGTATATGTTTCTAAGCATGAGTGTGTGTGTATACGTATATATATATTCATATATAAACATATATATAGATATATGTATGTGAGCGTGTGCATGTGAGTGCATGTATGTGTCTATCTAGCTATCTATTTTTCTTTCTATCTCTATTTACAGTAATCCCTCGCCATATCGCGGTTCACCTATCGCGGTTCACCTATCGCGGTTTATTGTTTAAGCTTACGTCGATTCCTCCGTTGTCTTGTTTTGCTTTTATAATAAAGTAAATATACACAAATTATTAAAAAAATAATAATAAAAATATACAATACAGTACTGTTTCTACTTCGCGGATTTTCACCTATCGCGGGGTGAACGTTATGCCCGCGATAGCCGAGAGATTACTATATACATACACACACACACATATATATATATATATATATATATATATATATATATATATATATATATATATATATATATATATATCACCTTCGAAACACGCTGGAATTGAACTAGGGACAGCTGATGAAGGGGATTTTTCCTTGTGTAGTTTGTCTTGTACTCTGTTTTTTTCGTTTAGGTCCGTTTCCATGCTTATTTTTCCGTTTTCGTTTCTCGTTGAGTTCTACGTCTATTTGTGGTGTCCTGTACTCACGTATATATATTATATATGCATGTATATATACATGTAGATGTAGGTACGTACATATATGTATGTATGTATGCATATATTTTATTTATCATATATATATATATATATATATATATATATGTATAGTAATCCCTCGGCTTATGCATGCGTACGTGTCTACACACTCAAACACACACACACAAACATACACACACTGTGTATGGACTTCAGATGTATACACCCAGTATATCTCCGCATTCAGGAAATTAACCCGGATCTTAAGGACAAATACCTCGAGTAAAAATTTGATTCATCTTCCTCAAAATTCTCCCTCATTTTCTTTCATTCTTTCTTGCTCCCTCTCTGTCTACTTTTTCTCACTCTTTCTCCCACTCTGTCTCTCTCTCCCCCTCTTCCTCTCTCCCTCCCGTTCTCTCTATCCATCTCCCTCTTCTTCTCTCATTCCGTCCTCCCTCTCTCCTTCTTTTACGGATTCCAATGGCTGCCAACATCTAATTTACATAATTTGCTCTCCGCACCTCGATGTTTACCAACCTCGTTGTCTGTTTGTCTGCCTTCAGTTCGCTTATCTTCATGTCTGTTTGGATTGTTGATTCAGACACACACAAACATTTTTATGTCTGTATGTATGTGTATATATATATATATTATATATATATATATATATATATATATATATATATATTTTTCCTTGTCCTGTCTTTTGCTGCTTATATTTTGTACTGTAGTTACTGTCCTGTTTTTGTTACCATTTTTACCCCTCTGCAAAAAGATCTCAAATTTTATTTGATTTGCTTTTCGCAGGAAGGAATGTTTCTATCGAAGATACGTCTCGCCTTCACCTTCGAAACGTTGAGTAGATGAAACCATGGCGACTGAAGAAGGGGTTTTTTCCTTGTGTTATTTGTCCTGTACTCTATTTATTTTGTTTTTTTTTTGTTGTTTAAGAAAAATGTCCAGTTCCTTTGGTTTGTGTCTATGCTTTCGTTTCTCATTGTGTTCGACGTTTTTTTGATGCCCTGTACTCATATATGCGTGTATATATACATGTAGAGGTAGGTACGTACATATATGTATATATATATGCATATGTTTTATTTATTAATATATTATATATATATATATATATATATATATGCATACCTACATATATATGTATATATACATGCATATATGGGTACAGGATATCAAAAAAAGTAAACAGAATGAGAAACAAGAACATACAACACAAAAACAGAAAACGAACTTTTATCGAACAACGAAAATGGAATGTCAAGTTAACAAAAACAAGCATTTTCGACACCTCCTCCTTTTTGCTTTTAATCAAGGTTCTCAGGCCGCAAAAGCTGCTCGCGACATTTGTGCTGTGTATGGAGAGGATGCTATAGCTGAAAGAACTGCTCATGATTTGTATGCCAAGTTCAAATACGGAAAACGGAAATTTTGACTTCAAAGACGCACCTCGTTCTGACCGTCCTGTTGAGTTCGATGAAGAGCGATTAAACCAACTTTTGCACGAAAATTCTTGTCAAAACGACAAGGGAACTGGCAGAGATAATGGAATGCTCCCACACTGCTATAGAGAAGCATCTTCACTCGATGGGAAAGGTTCAGAAGTATAGAGCGTGAGTTCCGCATGCTTTAAGTGACAACAATAAAAATCAACGAGCCACAATCTCCGCTGGTTTGCTTGCTCGTCACCGCTCAACTCATGGACACAAGCAACGATTTCTTTACCGAATCGTTACTGGCGACGAAAAGTGGTGCCTGTTCATTAAAGAACGTCTTACCTATTCTCTTTTTTTTATCCCATATATCGTGGTCATCTCTTGCATATAAATTATTGAGCCACGTTCTTTCCACCAATGAATCAAGTTTATCTTTTCTTCCATCCAGGTGGGTTGCTAACCCACGTTATCACACCAACAACAACGATGGCTCTAAACCTGAATATGTGTATTTTAAAATATCGAACTTGGAGACTCCCCCATCAATGGACCATACATATTTACATGAACCATTTGACATTGACCTAGTTTCTCTCATCAAATAGCAGTAATTGGCATTTATTAGTGGCAGTTGCTGTCTTCAACATGAATTCCTTTTATGGAGTTCTGAAACCTCCTTTACCCCATTTCTACAATTAAAAATCTTTATTGCTTCTAACCTTACAGCAGTTAGGAACAGCCATATCTTAGTCAGTCAGTGGAAGGACTCCACTACCTCATATGTTCTTAAAATTTAAATCCACATCTTTGTCTGTATATCTACCTTCTCTATAATGTTGCAACTTGATTTGAAAATTTTTGTATTAATGGAAAACCTCTATAATTGGCTGATGAGTACTCAGCATCTCAAATCTGTTGTAATACTTACAACATTTAATAAAATGATGTAGTACGAAACGATCGTACCAAATTACCGGAGTCATTCTTGTTGCTTATTTTGATTATAATCACCCCACGGATTTTTATGGAGAACACCATACAAAATTCTGGTGCATCTAAATTAAGCACCATATTCATTTGAATCTAAATTTTTGCTGAACTTATGTTTATATATATATATATATATATATATATATATTACGTACATATGTTACATGTATGTATACACACACACACATATGTATATGTATATATATATATACTTACATACGTATGTATGTTTGTTTGTTTGTTTGTATGTATGTATTTGTGTGTTTGTGTCTGTCCCTCACCACCACTTGGCAACCTGGCAACCGGTGTTTGTCTTTTACGTCTCTGTAACTTAGCAGTTCGGCAATAGTGCCTGATAGAATAAGTAAACAGGCTTTAAGAAATACAGTAACGCGGAAATAAAAATAAGGGGTTTCAGTTCTTTGGTAATTCGACAAAAAACTTTCCAAGTTGGTGCCCCAGCATGGCCGCAGTCCAGCGACTGAAACAAGTAAAACGTAAACGATATACCAACACCAACACCACCACTACCCCCCACCACCACAATCATCATCTCCGAATGCATAAATTTTTAGCTACTTTTGGGGGCCCAGTTTTGCCTTTCATCTTTCTTAGGTCAACAGAATAGATATCACTGACACACTCAGCTCTATTCAGTCGGCTCCAAGCCGCTCCTCTTTAAATACATGGTTTTATTGACACTGTAAGAAACTCCTGCTTGTTATTTATCTTAAACGAAATACAGTTTTGACAGTTGTACCAACCCAACTTCCCAACAAAAATTCACACGTCACTGTCATTTATTTATTCAAGATATCGCAAATTTATTTCTGCTGTTGTTGTTGAGCGTAGCGGTCTTCGTCCGTAGTGGGAGAAGACCGAAACGTGGTCCTTTGCTATTCATAAGACCCGCAGAAGAAAAAGCAGGTCAACCCCCGACACCGAGAGCATCGACGGATGGATGAATGCGCATCCAGGCTCAGCGGTTGCGTAGGAAGTCGGGGAGGACAAGAAACAGGAAGAAAGAGTGAAAGAAAGTTGGGGGCGAAAGAGTACAACAGGGGTCTCCACCCCCACCCCCGCCGGAGCCTCGTGGAGCTTTTGGTGTTTTCGCTCAATAAACACACACAACGCCCGGTCTGGGAATCGAAACCGCAATCCTCCGACCGCGAATCCGCTGCCCTAACCACTGGGCCATTGCAACTCCACTTATTTCTGCTGTCTGGATCTTTTCGCGAGAGCAACATTCGAAAGAGAGTGGGAGATGATTAAAATATGTTAACTTTTAAAGATGAAAATAATTTTCAAAATTAAAATTAAAATCAAAATGAACCAATCGTTTTGTAGTCTCGGGTAAGTTTTAACCGATGGCGTTCAAGTAATCAGCCAAAAAAAATGGAGGTTTATTTTTTCAAATATTTTGTTTCAGATATATAGGTGAGTCGAAACTAGTTTTGGATTTTCACAAGTGGCTTGTACTTTTTTAGGGATTGTGGGGCAACTTGTACCTCCATGATATATCATTAATTTTATAGGGCGACGAGCTGGCAGAATCGTTAGCACGCCGGGCAAGATGCTTTGCAGTATTTCGTCTGCCGTTACGTTCTGAGTTCAATTTCCGCCGAGGTCGACTTTGCCTTTCATCCTTTCGGGGTCGATTAAATAAGTAGCAGTTGCGCACTGGGGTCGATATAATCGACTTAATCCGTTTGTCTGTCCTTGTTTGTCCCCTCTATGTTTAACCCCCTGTGGGCAATAAAGAAATAGATATATCATTAATTTGATACAGCTTGTTGTTCAATCGTAGCTGAATTGTTTCTTCTTTATTTTACGGCTTTGATTAATGAGTGGTGAAAAAATTGCTACTGAAACCATTTTACGTCATCAGCGGGAAACAAGGAACTAAGTGTAAAGGCTGCGGCAAGAGAAATTAATACCGTGCAAGGCGCCAGACGTTTCAAGGAAGGTGGCAGCAGCCTCGAAGACAAATTAGGGTCAGGAAGACCTTTCGTTGTGGAAGATAAGGCCTTGTTTGAAATGGTTGAACAACAGCCAGGCAGAAGCACTCATGCGTTATCAGAAAAACTAGGTCCTTCGCAAAGACCCATCAACTGATACCTCCATAAACTCAACCTTATGAAGAGACACAGCCAAGCAGCACCTCATGAAATGACCAATGACCAAGCAATTGACCAAATGTTCAACGACGTTTGAACATTTGCGAACCACTGCTGGCAAATCCTCGAAATGTTCGCTTTTGGCATCGAATTGTAGCTGGGGATGAATAAGAGAAATCAGTGACTTCGTTTCGGCCAGGCTTCAGAACCTGTTGTCAAACAAGGGCACTTTGAGCTGAAGGCCATGTTGTGTGTTTGGTGGGATTTCGAAGGAACGTGGCACTTAGAGCTTGTCTCAGATGGTCATACTGTGAATGTGAACCATTATGCTCAACAACTGCAGCGAGTATATGGTACTTTGAAAGCCTGCTACCAAGGATCGTGTTTGGTCCCAGGTACAACTATCTCGAAAATATTTGCGGGGCACATATTTGTTCCGTTACGACCACTACGGTGATCCCTTCTCCCTGCCATTTCTAGGGCAGCCATCTTGCAACATATGTAAATGTTTCAACTAGATATTTGTCAACCATGTGTAAACAGTTTAAAACATCTAGAGGCATCCTTTTCCTTTGTCCCAGTTCACGAGTGGAAGACATTTAAATGTTCTCAAGCACTTAGATGGTGAAAAGAACAAAACAATATTTTAATATGGTAGTTTAAGGATATATATTTTGTGCAATGCTCTGCGAAATGTTACCGCTCGCGGCTAGTATCAACAAATTAACTAATTAACTAAGTAATTAACTGATTATTATCATAATAATAAGTAGACAGAATTATTGCTTTATTATTAGCTATAAGCTGACAGAAACGTTAGCACGCCGGGCGAAATGGGTGGCCGTATTTCGTCTGCCGTTACGTTCTGAGTTCAAATTCCGCCAAGGTCGACTTTGCCTTTCATTCTTTCGGGGTTGATAAATTAAGTACCAGTTACGCACTGGAGAGTTGATGTAATCGACTTAATCCGTGTGTCTGTCCTTGTTTGTCCTCCCTGTGTTTAGCCCCTTATGGGTAATAAAGAAATAGGTATTTCGTCTGCCGCTACGTTCTGAGTTCAAATTCCGCCGAGGTCGACTTTGCCTTTCATCCTTTCGGGGTCGATTAAATAAGTACCAGTTACGCACTGGGGTCCAGATAATCGACTTAATCCGTTTGTTTGTCCTTGTTTGTCCTCTCTGTGTTTAGCCCCTTGTGGGTAGTAAAGAAATAGGCATTTTCTGAGTTCAAATTCCTCCGGGGTCGACTTTGCCTTTCATCCTTTCGAAGTCGATAAATTAAGTACCAGTTACGTACTAGGGCCTTGTGCCTATAGTAGAAAGGATTATTATTAATAATAATGATTTCAAATTTTGGCACAAGGCCAGTAATTTCGGGGAAGGAGGTAAGTCAATTACATCAATGTAACTGGTTCTTATATTATCGACCCCGAAATGATTGAAGGGAAAGTCGACCTCGGCAGAATTTGAACTCAGAACGTAAAGGCGGGCGAAATACTGCGAAGTGTAAACTCTACGCGCAAATATTCTCTGGTCGGACGAATAAAAAAAATTCCTTAAAATTTAACGTCTGCTTTTTTGAAAATAAGTGGGAGACATTAATCAAAATTTTTTTTATATTAACTGCAATGGGGAACAACAACAACAACAACAACAACAACGACATCAACATCATTATCATCAACAACAGCCATTCCTTCAATTACTGCAACACCCAGCAACATGGTAATACCTTCCTTTGTCGTGAGGTGTTACTGGATTTTATGAGAGGAGCACAAAAGCTTTGGCAACCGAACCCACCACCACCACCACCACCACCACCACACACATTTTCATCACCGGAGGGCGAGAGAGGGAGGAGAGAGGGAAGAGAGAGAGAGGGAGAAGAGAGGGAAGAGAGAGGGGATTGGTCAGAGAGAGTGTATGGTAGAGAGGGTGTCGCCGAGACTTTGCTTCATTGTGGACTGCTTGTCAATGTCATCCACCTCATATGAGAACCGTGTCACTTCAGAGGGGGAGGAGAGGGAGACAGAGAGAGGAAGAGAGAGAGAAGGGGTAGGAGAGGCAGAAAGAGAGAGAGGGAGGAGGAGGGGGAGACCGAGAAAGGGAGTGGAGAGGGAGACAGAGAGGGGGAGGAGGGGGAGACCGAGAGAGGTGGTGGAGAGGGAGACAGAGAGAGGGGGAGGAGAGGGAGACAGAGAGAGAGAAGAGAGAGAGAGGGGGGGTAGGAGAGGGAGACAGAGAGAGGGAGGAGGGGGAGACAGAGAAAGGGGGTGGAGAGGGAGACAGAGAGGGGGAGGAGGGGAGACCGAGAGAGGTAGTGGAGAGGGAGACAGAGAGGGGGAGGAGAGGGAGACAAAGAGAGGAAGAGAGAGAGGGGGTAGGAGAGGGAGACAGAGAGAGGGAGGATGGGGAAGACCGAGAGAGGGGGTGGAGAGGGAGACAGAGAGGGGGAGGAGAGGGAGACCGAGAGAGGGGGTTTAGAAAGAGATAGGGATGGGAGGGGAGGGGAATGGAAGAGGTGACGGACAGACTAGCAGAAGAGAGATTGATAGACAAACTCGAGGGAGAGATAGAGAGAGAGGGAGACAGACAGAAAGGAAACAGAGAGAAAATTAGAGAGGGAGAGACAGAGAAAGAAACAGAGAAATTTGGACAGAGATAGAAACATAAAATGTATGTGTTTGTTTGAGAGACAGAGGGGAGAAGGAGAGAGAGAGATAGACAAACAGAAAAAGGGAGACAGACAAGCAGACGACAGACTGACAGACATGAGGCAGAGAGAAAGAGAGAGAGAGAGAGAGAGAGAGAGAGAGAGAGACAGACAGACAGAGAAAGGGAGACAGACAAGCAGACGACAGACTGACTGACAGACATGAGGAAGAGAGAGAGAAAGAAAGAAAGAAAGAAAGAAAGAGAGTGAGAGACAGACAGATAGACAGAGGAAGGGAGACAGCCAAACAGAAGACACTGACAGACAGACAGACATGAGACTGAGAGAGTGAGTGAGTGAGAGCGCCATTACTCACACGTCGGCGCCTACACGCCGCCATCTTTAATTTCTTTTTTGTTTGTTTATTGTTTACCCCGGATTACATTATCCTATGTATCATTTCATTCAGACACTCCAGGTCAGTTAGACTACATTTAGCTGTTATTTCTAGCCGACGAAGTAACCACATAAAAACTTCTTCGTTTTTTCCCTGACCCTTTTTAAGAGAAACCGAGCGTTGTTTTTGTTTTTTTATCATCGCATCAGGAGGGAGAGGCATTGTCGATGACCCTTTTCAGGGTCTTGAAGGGAGGGATTAAGGGCATAAGGCAGCCTGAAACATGACCAGGGAGCAAGTTTCATTGCTTGCAAATGACTCGAGCTTCGTGACTCTGCTAAGTGCGCACACGAGTCAGAAGAAATCCTTTAGCATTTACTGAGTCACTCTGTTTTCTTTGCGGTTGCTGCATTTTTCAAGATGAGAGGTGCGTGTTGGCTGTAGCAGTTTGAGAGGTGACAAACGCAGCAGTACTGGCTCTAGTAGTACAGGCGGCTGTTTCTTCTTCTTCTTCTTCTTCTTCTTCTTCTTCTTCTTCTTCTTCTTCTTCTTCTTCCAATCAGGACTCACGCCATTAGCCACAAAGAATAATCTCTAATTTCAACCTACTCTAAGCTACGAAGAATGCGTGTGGCAACTTCAAGATCCACCCACCACACGCGATAGACTGGCAGTTGCACGGGTGCGAAAGCTACGTTGTTATCCGCATTCCGTAAACGGTGGCTTTTAACGGGTGGAGAGCTGAACCATCCTGGGGTACAGAGGATTCGCAATCTAGACTAGGGTCTGAAAGTTTACCACAACATAGTGGGTTACACCATGGTTCCTTTGCTTTGTGGCAGAAATAGGAAGAAAGAGTGAGAGAAAGTTGTGGTGAAAGAGTACAGCGGGGTTCACTACACCTACCTAGCCGGAGCCTCGTGGAGCTTAGGTGTTTTTGCTCAATAAACACTCACAATACCCTGTCCGGGAATCGAAACTGCGTTCTTACGACCGCGAGTCCGCTGCCCTAAACACTGGGCCATTGCGCCTCCACTGTCGGCTGTTGCAGTCGCGTTTGTGATAGTGAAGTCAGTAGTAGTAGTAGTAGTAGTAGTAGTAGTAGTAGTGGTGGTGGTGGTGGTGGTGGTGGTGGTGGCGGTAGTGGTGGTGGTGGTAGTGGTGATGGTAATTGTTTAATGAATGGTTGTAGCAGTGGTGGACGTACAGGTGTCGGTTGTTGTAGTGGTGGTGTGTTGGTAGGTTACTGTGTCTCATATACAACACCAAAAAACAACAACAACAACAACAACAAATTCAATAACAATGATACGAAAAGTACACTTCATATCGATATTTCACACACACACACACACACACAAACAAACACACACACACACACACAAACAAACACACACACATCTACAGACACATACGCACACATGTATATTACTGTGTGTTAATTGTACTTTTGAAAAGCATTTCTTTTGTGAAAAGTAAAATAATTAGAGAGAGGCCATGAATAAAATTGATATAAAATTATTTCAGATTTAGAACAATAATAATACAATGATGTGTGTGGGGGTGTTTTTATGCGGTGGGAGGTACCGCTAATATAAGGAGCCATCTCGAAAAACAATCCAGGCTACATACTGATATAGGAAAAATAAATATTCTGTTTCCGGACACAAATGCATTTCTAGCCGTCAGACTTTTGTAGAAGCAAACGGATATGTGATGCCTTCATCAGCGGAGGCATAAAGAATTTTTGTTTGTTTGTGTTTGTGTGGGAGGGAGTATGTATCGTGTGTGTATCCGTCTGTGTTTGTATATGGGGTGCGTACAGCTAATATAAGGAGCCTTCTGAAAATATGATTCAGGTATACAGAAGTGTACGAATATGTGATGCCTTCATCAGCGGAGACATAAAGAAATTTATTTGTTTGTACGTATGTATGTGTGTGCTCGCGTCGTGTGTGTTCGTTTGTTTTTGTATTTAGGTTAGGTACAGCTGATATAAGGAGCCATCTCAAAATATGATCCAGATCTATTCTATAGAAATACACGGATATGTGATACCTTCATCAGCGGAGACAAAGCAATTTAGTTGTGTCTGTGTGTATGTATATGTGTGCTCGCGACGTGTGTGTTCGTGTGTCTTTGTATGTAGGTTACGTACAGCTAATATAAGGAGCCATCTCAAAATATGGTCCAGATCTATAGGAATGCACGAATATGTGATACCTTCATCAGCGGAGACATGAAGAAATTTAGTTGTGTGTGTTAATGGGAAGTAGATAATACAAAAAGACATCTCGAAATAAGAATCCTACTACATAATAAAATAACCAAATAACACACTCCTTCTCCAGACTAAACTGTTTCTAGAGGTCAGATGTTCATAAGCGTGCGCAAACATGCGGTGCCTTCGACAGCGAATCTATAATGGTTTCATATTTTGTCACAAGGGCAGCCATTTTGATGGAGGGGATGAGTCGATTGCATCGACCCCAGTGTTCAACTGGTACTTATTTTATCGACGCCGAAAGGATGAAAGGCAAAGTCGACCACGGTGGTATTTGAACTCGGAACGTAGCGACGGGCGAAAAACCCTAACCATTTCGTCCAGTGTGCTAACGATGCTGTCAGCTTACGGCCTTCGACTGCGAATCTATAATGAGATTAATGTGTGTGTGTGTGTGTGTGTGTGTGTGTGTGTGTACTACTTTTTATACACCCTGTAGCAAAGAAACGGAAGCTATACCGTAATAGCCGATTTATTACGAACACTAGTAGACAAGAATTTTCAAACGCGCTCGATTCAACTAAATTAAGATTATAAATAGCATTTGCAATTAAATTACAGGAATGAGATGTTATTATAATTATAGGGAAAGCTATTTCGCAATTATATTGAAAATACTTCCATTGTGCGACGCAATTAGTAGGAGTGCTCAGTAAAATGACAAAGAAAAATCAGATATAAAGCAATACAATGTATTGTGTGTCTGTTTGCGTGGGTATGCGAATAGCAATTTGGGAAAGGCACTAAAGACAAAACCAAGCTGCATATATATAACTCCGTTGCATTTCGTCGGTTGCGACGACGAGGGTTCCAGTTGATCCGATCAACGGAACAGCCTGCTCCTGAAATTAGGGTGCGAGTGGCTGAGCACTCTACAGACACGTGTAACCTTAACGTAGTTCTAGGGGGAGATTCAGCGTGACACAGAGTGTGAAAAGGCTGGCCCCTTTGAAATACATGTACAATAGAAACATGAAGAAAGAGTGAGAGAAAGTTGTGGTGAAAGAGTGGGGCAGGGTTCGCCTTGTGCCTAGAGTAGAAAAGATTATTCAGTTTATCTTAAGACTAGCAGTATCGCCCGGCGTTGCTCGGGTTTGTTTCGACCCTTTAGAATTGGAATTTTTGAAAAGTAAAAATTTTATATTATGTAGCATGTTATTCTCTTTAAGTGAACATCTTTCTGGTTGAAATACACCGAAAAATGGCGACACAGCAGTCAAAAAATCGTAAAAAATAGGTATTTTCATAGAAAAAAAGCACATTTTTGATGTAAATAATGTTTGGTGCTAACATGGTCCGATTTGAATTTTATCTTCTACGGAAGGAAGAGCAAGCCTTCTTATATCATACTCTCAATTTTGGTCAACTTGCGCCGCAGGATCTCGGAGGAGATAGTGTTAGTTGAAGGCTACAAAACCTGCCATACACAGACAACTTCAGCTTTATATATATAAAAATGTCTTGCCAATAGAGAAAAAACCGGTTTCTAACCCTAGATCCAAGGCTCCTTCATTGGAATTTCAACATCAAAAACAGGGTATTTTTGACTTTATGTATGTATGCATGCAGATTTGTATGTTTTACGTATCTATTCTCATGCATATAGGTTCATATTTAGAAATGCTCATATATATTTAAACGATAACCTTCTGGAAAAGTTTATGTATGTATATTCGTATAGATGTAAGATTATACAAGATGGCTCAAAATTAGGTTTACAGTTATCACGTAGGCACTATAGATTTCTTTCAAAGCATTTTATTACATTTAAATTTCTATCTTACAAACTGAAAAATGAGCTTGATGCAATTAACTGAATTAGCATAGAATAATGGTTCCATATTTTTTTTTATAATTAAGATCTAAACTGTTAATTAATCCCTCCCTCACTTTCCGCTATCCATCTTTACGTCTGTCTGTCTATCTATCATGGTCTCAAGAATTTGTCTTATGAAGAAAGGCTGAAGATGCTCGACCTTTATTCTCTAGAAAAACGCCGCCGCCGTGGTGATCTCATTCTCGCTCACAACATCATAAGCGGAAAGTGTAACCTCTCGAAAGAGCTGTTCTTCACTCCTGCTCCAGAATGTCGGCTGCGGGGTCACTCCGAAAAGCTCTATCTGCGATGATTTCATCTCAATCGAAGGAGAGGGGCTTTCTCCGTCCGGGTTGCGGATCTGTGGAACAAGCTGCCAGACGAGATGGTGAAGATGCCGACGACCGCTTTGTTCAAAGTCTCCCTTGACCTCAAGTGGCCTGAACTCTTTACATGAACACCACCCTGTACATAACTCCATGTCCCCCTACATGGCCTTGCTTTTTGCTTTTTGAGCCAAAACTAACTTAATATATGAATGCAAAAGAGATAGTTGAATAACCGCAAACCTACTTTTGAGCCACCCTGCTATGTGTACATGTGTATATGTGAGTGTGTACACATGTATACGTAAAGAAAGAGAAAAAGAAAAATAAAGAATACAGGAAGGAAGACAGACAATTCCATTCGAATATTCATACAGCATATCTTTGGAAAAGAAGCTTCTCAACTCTCAGAACAGGTTTAAAAGATTGAAACCCAAGAAAACGCAGCACAATAATAATAATAATAATAATAATAATATAATAATAATAATAATAATAATTGATGGCGTGAACTGCTCTCTCACTCAATAATAATAATAATAATAATAATAATAATAATAATAATAATAATATAATAATAATATAATAATATAATGAAAAGAGAAAGAAACCTTATAAGACTTAAAATTACATAAATATAATTAGAAGAATTCCTGCAAAATACGGGCAAAGTTTGAAACTGAATCTAATGAATCTAAATTATGAAGCGATTTAACTGAATTACTGTCATGGAGATACTGACAACTCGGTAACTCTTCACATACTGAAACATATATAAATATAGTCTTCAGAATTTTTCTGTCTCCTCTCCCTCCCTCCCCACTTACCGCTATCCATCTTTACGTCTGTCTGTCTGTCTACCTACCTATCTATCTATTATCTATCTATCTATCTGTCTGTCTCTATCTATCTATCTATCTATCTATCTATCTATCTATCTATCTATCTATCCATCTATCTGTCTGTCTGTTTGACTCTACCTTACGGTCCGTCTTTCTATCTACACACATACACACGGGGCCAGATTAACACTCATAGAGGCTGAGCACTTAAAAGACTTTCGTGCCCCCATATACATGTAATTCAAATTATAAAAACAACAACAGACCATAAAATAACGTTTAGCATTTCAAAATGAAACAAAACTAACAATAAGATGGAAAATATTGTTGATTTTTTGCATACTTCCACTTTATTCATATTTGAAAAGTTTTCTCTTACTTTTTATAGTTACAAAATCTTTGATCAGATCCTCAAAATTAATCATATGTAACAAATCTTGTGAGTGGATTTGGTAGACGGAAATTGAAAGAAGCCCGTCGTATATGTTGATTCGCTACCTTTTGCACGCATATTTTTTTCTCTCCTTCTTTCTGTGTTTTTTTTTCTCTGTGTATCTTTCTGTTGAAGAGCGTAGGCTCGAAACGTTAAAGACTTGTTTCATTTATATTTCCTGAGCGCCATACTAATACAATTGTTTGTTTGTATTCCACCTGCCTTCGTCTTTTGTTTATTTCCGTAAACCTGCCTTCGTCTTTTGTCTATTGTCATAAAGCTTACCGTTATATATATATATATATATGTGTGTGTGTGTGTGTGTGTGTGTGTGTGTGTGTGTGTGTGTGTGTGGTGTGTGTGTGTGTGTATGTTTGTGTGTCTGTGTTTGTCCCCCTAGCATTGCTTGACAACCAATGCTGGTGTGTTTATGTCCCCGTCACTTAGCGGTTCGGCAAAAGAGACCGATAGAATAAGTAGTGGGCTTACAAAGAATAAGTCCCGGGATCGATTTGCTCGACTAAAGGCGGTGTTCCAGCATGGCCGCAGTCAAATGACTGAAACAAGTAAAAAGAGAAAAGAGATATCTGATAATTGTATTGCCGAACATATAATACCATACTAAAATACGTCCAGACGGAAACGGATCCCATAAAATTCAAAAGTTCACCGGACAAATTTATTCAAAAAATCCCGGACCAACCTCCTACACCCGGATATGTCTCCAACAATAGTAACTCTTTGCAAGAGTGGGCCATTTCAGGACAAGGGACCAGGAACCTCTGCTGGTTCTGTGGAGGACATTTGTACTCAACCGACTGGACTACTGCGCTTAACTGTGGCCACCCAACAATGGGAAGTTAATTGTGTAACTTGAGTCTGTTCAGTGGAGCTACACCAGGAAGATTGTATTTATTTTTACACACACAAACACACACACACACACACACACACCACACACACACACACGCACACACACACACACACATACACACACACACACACACACGCACACACACACACATACACACACACATACACACATACACACACATACACACACACACACACACACAAAGACACGTACAAAGACACACACACACACACACACATACACACACACACACATACACACATACACACACGCACACACACCCACACACACACACACGCACACACACTTGCGCATGTGTTGGTTGTTTTTTCAAAACATATATCGCATTTGAAACCGTTCTCAATGCAACGGTGCTAATTAATCTGGGTGAACATATTTTAACACCGCTGTCTTGTCTTTCCCCAAACATTGAGCCTGGCAAATATAAATGCACCGACTTACGTAAAATGATCTCCTCCTTACGATTTATTAAGGCTAGTTTCAAATTCCGACAATACAGGAAGTTACATAAAGTGACTAATGACTGCTACATGTTGAGATAGAGTGCTCTGTATTAGATCTGGATAGAAAAATATGTTTATTTTTAAATGCTGTAAGTATATAAATATCTCAGAAGTTATCTTCAGACCGGTTGTTGTTGTTATTGTAGTAGTTGTTGTTGTTGTTGTTCTTGTTGTAGTTGTTGTTGCTGCTGTTTAACCGAAGGTTAAGGTTGCAACTACGACAATACCTATTTCTTTACTACCCACAAGGGGCTAAACACAGAGAGGACAAACAAGGACAGACAGACGGATTAAGTCGATTATATCGACCCCAGTGCGTAACTGGTACTTAATTTATCGACCCGAAAGGATGAAAGGCAAAGTCGACCTCGGTGGAATTTGAACTCAGAAACATAACGGCAAACGAAATACCTATTTCTTTACTACCCACATGGGGCTAAACACAGAGAGGACAAACAAGGACAGACAACGGA
>NW_021824437.1:5000-15000 GCF_006345805.1 Octopus sinensis | reverse complement strand
GAAAGAAGCCTGTCGTATATATGTATGTATATATATATATATATAAATATATATGTGTGTGTGTATGTTTGTGTTTGTCCCCCTAGCATTGCTTGACAACAGATGCTGGTGTGTTTACGTCCCCGTCACTTAGCGGTTCGGCAAAAGAGATCGATAGAATAAGTACCGGGGTCGATTTGCTCGACTAAAAGGCGGTGCTCCAGCATGGCCACAGCCAAATGACTGAAACAAGTAAAAGAGTAAAAGAGAGTAATATATATTTATGGGGGAGCATGTGTGTATCCGTATGAGTTTGTGTGTTATACTTTATAAAATACCGCGTTAACTTAAAAATTTTTGAGTGATGTACATATGTTTGAGTATGACTTCACACACACATACCGACACTCACACACACACATACCGACACTCACACACACACATACCGACACTCACACACACACATACCGACACTTACACATACACATACCGACACTTACACATACACATACCGACACTCACACATACACATACCGACACTCACACATACACATACCGACACTCACACATACACATACCGACACTCACACATACACATACCGACACTCACACACACACATACCGACACTCACACACACACATACCGACACTCACACATACCATACCGACCCATCACACATACACATACCGACACTCACACATACACATACCGACACTCACACATACACACACCGACACTCACACACACACACCGACACTTCACACATACACCCCACCGACACTCACACACACACTACCGACACTCACACACACATACGACACTCACACACATACCGACACTCACACACACACATACCGACACTCACACAGACACATACCGACACTCACCACACCACATACCGACACTCACACACCACACATACCGACACTCACACACACACATACCGACACTCACACACACATACCGACACTCACACAGACACATACCGACACTCACACACACACATACCGACACTCCACACACACCATACCGACACTCACACACACACATACCGACACTCACACACACATACCGACACTCACACAGACACATACCGACACTCACACACAACACATACGACACTCACACACACACATACCGACACTCACACACACACATACCGACACTCACACACACATACCGACACTCACACACACACATACCGACACTCACACACACACATACCGACACTCACACACACACATACCGACACTCACACAGACACATACCGACACTCACACCACACACATACCGACACTCACACAGACACATACCGACACTCACACACACACTACCGACACTCACACAGACACATACCGACACTCACACACACACATACCGACACTCACACACCACACATACCGAACTCACACACACAATACCGACACTCACACACACATACGACACTCACAACACACATACCGACACTCACACAGACACCATACCGACACTCACACAGACACATACCGACACTCACACAGACACATACCGACACTCACACAGACACATACCGACACTCACACAGACACATACCGACACTCACACAGACACATACCGACACTCACACACACAATACCGACACTCACACACCACATACCGACACTCACACACACACATACCGACACTCACACACACACATACCGACACTCACACAGACACATACCGACACTCACACAGACACATACCGACACTCACACAGACACATACCGACACTCACACAGACACATACCGACACTCACACAGACACATACCGACACTCACACACACACATACCGACACTCACACACACACATACCGACACTCACACACACACATACCGACACTCACACACACACATACCGACACTCACACACACACATACCGACACTCACACACACACATACCGACACTCACACATACACATACCGACACTCACACATACACATACCGACACTCACACATACACATACCGACACTCACACATACACATACCGACACTCACACATACACATACCGACACTCACACATACACATACCGACACTCACACATACACATACCGACACTCACACATACACATACCGACACTCACACATACACACACCGACACTCACACACACACCGACACTCACACACACACACACCGACACACACACACACCGACACACACATACATCGACTCTCACACACACATACACCGACACTCACTCACACACCACACAGGACACTAACACACAACACACACACTGACACTAACACACACACACATACACTGACACTAACACACACACACACCGATACTAACATACACACACACACCGATACTAACATACACACACACACCAACACTAACACACACGACACTAACACTAAACACACACTGACACTAACACTAACACCACCGATACTAACATACACACACACACCGATACAACATACACACCACACCGATACTAACACACACCACACACACCAACACTAACACACAACACCACACCAAACACTAACACACACACACACACACTGACACTAACACACACACACACCGATACTAACATACACACACACACCGATACTAACATACACACACACACCAACACTAACACACACACACACACCAACACTAACACACACACACACACACCAACACTAACACACACACACACACACTGACACTAACACACACACACACCGATACTAACATACACACACACACCGATACTAACATACACACACACACCGATACTAACATACACACACACACCGATACTAACATACACACACACACCAACACTAACACACACACACACAGACACTAACACACACACACACCGATACTAACATACACACACACACCGATACTAACATACACACACACACCGATACTAACATACACACACACACCAACACTAACACACACACACACACACACACACACATGCATACCTCTTTTACTGTTACTCGTTTCAATCAATAGACGGTGGCCATGCTGGGGCACCACCTTGGACTTTCGTCAAATGAATAGACCTGACTACGCATGTTTTTCTAGTTCTGATACGTAATCTTTCGGTTTCTATTGCCGAACCGCTAAGTGAGTGGACGTAAGTACATCACCATCGGTCGTCAAGCGTTGGCGGGGAACCTAACCCAAGGAAACACACAAAAACAGATATATACGTGATCTGATCAATAATTATCCAGATTGTTGCTATAGTAACGAAGTTAAAGCACGAAGAGTATGGCCGCTTGGCACAGATTGACCTCGAACACTACTGTGCATGCGCTCTAGGTTTTAACGTTCCAGCTCATTTCCGCTATTCAGAGCAGTGCTTGGAAGGAAGGTGTGTAGCGTATGATCGTCGGATTGACAATGACAGAGAAAGTTGAGCTTAGAGTCTGCACCAAATTTTGGCAAAATCTTGGAGATGCCTGCTCAGTGGTCTACGCAAAGTGTGTGGGAAAGTTTTCATCGTTCTCAACACAATCAAGGAGATCTGCAGCTGAAACCGGAGTGTATTCTTTGGTCAGCTGAAAACAGTTTCAGCCCAAACTTGGCAGACACGTGTCTCATACTCAGATCTTCAGTGATAATGGACTGGACTGAACCGTTACTAATCTGCACATCCTCTGATAACTCACAGATGGTGATTCAACGATTTCCCCATCAGCTGCATGCACATCTGCAATGTTTTTCACAGTTCTGCTGGTTGCGGATCTTTCGGAACGTTCGTCAATATCGCCATTTTTTTTTCGGTTACCTTGGAAACGTCTGAACCACTCGTACACTTGGGTGCCGGTTATCAAGTGACAGTAGGGAGAAACAAACATAGACACACTGTTATACTCTTTACTCTTTTACTTGTTTCCAGTCATTTGATTGCGGCCATGCTGGAGCACCGCCTTTAATCGGGCAACTCGACCCCAGGACTTATTCTTTTGTAAGCCCAGTACTTATTCTATCGGTCTCTTTGTGCCGAACCGCTAAGTAACGGGGACATAAACACACCAGCATCGGTTGTAAAGCAATGCTAGGGGGGAAACAACACAGACACACAAACACACACACGCATATAATATATATATATATATAGTATATATATATATATATATATATACGACGGGCTTCTTTCAGTTTCCGTCTACCAAATCCACTCACAAGGCTTTGGTCGGCCCGGGGCTATAGCAGAAGACACTTGCCCAATGCCGCGCAGTGGGCTGAACCGGAAGCATGTGGTTGGTAAACAAGCTACTTACCACACAGCACTCCTTATATATTTAAAATAATAATAATGATAATGATAATAATAATATAGATATATATATATTCTATTATAATATAATGTAGAAAATTTATAAGTTAATTTAAATTTAAATAATTTAAATTTTGAATTTTATATATTTTTTATTAATTAATTTTATTTCTATGTATTGGTTTGTGATTTTCACTGTTTGATTTGCTTATTAGTGGTTTTATCTCTAATTTAATTTATATATTCATACTATAAAATTAGATTTAATCCTAAATCTAATTTTCCCCTGTCAGTTTGGATTTACTCCCTAATATTATTATTTTAAATTTATATATACATATATATTCCTTCCGGTCATTCAAAATGTGACCGCGTGTGTACCGTTGGCGATATTTTTTCCTCCGTCTTCTCTTCTCGGGATCTTTCCTTTCCCTATGTTTCTGACGAAGAGCTCCCCTCGAAACGTAAAACCCTCCTTCTTCCTTTCCTTCCTGAGCGTCCTATAACACTATGTTGTTCCACGTCCTGGCGTTATTGTGTTTTCTCATTGTGTTTTTCAAGTTGGATTAACTTTATATATATTGTTATATTATATATATATATATATATATATATGTATATATATACCTATATAAATATATATATATATATATATATATTATATATATATACGACAGCTTCTTTCAGTTTCCGCCTACCAAATTCACTCACAAGGCTTTGGTCGGCCCGAGAGTATAGCAGACGACACTTGGTCATGTGGTTGGTAAGCAAGCTTTTTTAAGACAAGGAACTAGATTCCCTTAAGGGATCCAAGCATCCTAGCTCTCCGGTTGATGCCAGAGTTCAATGAAAACTAAAGTAATTTTATCACCGAAAACGTATAGGTATTAAAAAAAAACTTTATAAAAGAGAAAAGGCAGAAAATGGATGAAATGAACTGAATGCAGAAATTTCGCTGTAAGAATTTGAATATCTTTAATTACATAACATCTGTGAGTCACTTTTATCCATTTTCTTTTCTCATTCGTATATATATATCTAATATATGTATATATATTTATGTATATATGCATATATATTTATATATATATGCATATATATGTATATATGCATATATATGTATATATGCATATATATGTATATATGCATATATATTTATATATATATGCATATATATTTATATATATATGCATATATATGTATATATGCATATATATTTATGTATATATGCATATATATTTATATATATATGCATATATATTTATATATATATGCATATATATTTATATATATATGCATATATATGTATATATGCATATATATTTATATATATATGCATATATATGTATATATGCATATATATATATATATTATATATATATATATCTAATATATGTATATATATATATCTACATGTATACATATTTATGCATATATGTATATATGCATATATATTTATATATATATGCATATATATATATATTTGTATATGTGTAAATATATTTGGCTGTCTGGATGTTCATGCCGATTTATAGTAGCTTACCTTTCGACTTATTTTAGAACATGGTTGAGTCCATAAAATAGGATTTAACTATACCTCCATTTAGAGCACAGTTTAAGCTATCTTTTTGTGGAAGAAGGTTTATGTTCCTATAACCTGTGTTAATTCTGTAACCCTTGAAAATGGAAGATAAGAAAGTTCATTTTCGGCACTTGATCCTTTAGGTACCAGACAAAAATTGCTGCAGCTCGGCTGGGATGTGTTACCCCACCCTCCATATTCACCAGATATTGCTCTTTCGGATTTCCACTTATTCAGGTCTCTGCAGAATAGTCTTAAAGGTAAAAATTTCAATTCCTTGGATGACGTAATAAGATACAATGATGAATTCTTTGTCATGAAAATCGAAGCAATGACAATGAAACTCATACCATGAAACCCCAAGGAATATCGTAAGAAGTTTGAAATTTGAAGGGTCACTTAAATGGGGCCCCCACCGCTCTCCACCTATATTTGCTGTATTTACCTCGCGCCTACACTTATTGATTGAAATATGATTAGCACCAGTGCTTAGCACATTTTCGGAAATAAGTTTGAGCATTCCAAATACCTTCTCGTACATATAAATCGAGATAAAGATTTATAATAGACCAGCATTATGACACGGCAACGCCGGGTTATAGTGCTAGTGCATGCATATACAGCTGCGTGCGTGCGCACATACACGCGAGTACTGTTCAAATCTTCGACCAATCACATACAGCTAGCTGGCATTTAATTGGCGTATCAAGTTTCGGGCATTTTGATTGGGTTTTGGATAGAAAATTTACAAAAAAGTCACTTCTATTGATTGTTTTTAATGGCTTTGTTGGGTGACTGGGGAAATGTAAAGATGTGCACGACCACCCTTGGACGGTTTTGAATGACCATAGAAAGTGCGAGCCCTCTCACTGAAAAATTGTGGATTTGTATAAAGGACACGCACAGACATTTTGTTGTTTATATATATACAGAGATGAACCGTTTATATATATTGAGAAAAGTCGGCGAGCTGGCAGAAACGTTAGCACGCCGGGCGAAATGCGTAGCCGTATTTCGTCTGTCGTTACGTTCCGAGTTCAAATTCTGCCGAGGTAAACTTTGCCTTTCATCCTTTCGGGGTCGATAAATTAAGTACCAGTTTCGCACTGGGTTCGATGTAATCGACTTAATCCGTTTGTCTGTCCTTGTTTGTCCCCTCTGTGTTTAGCCCTTTGTGGGTAATAAAGAAATAGGTATTTCCTCTGCCGCTACGTTTTGAGTTCAAATTCCGACGAGGTCGAGTTTGCCTTTCATCCTTTCGGGGTCGATAAATTAAGTACCAGTTATACACTGGGATCGATATACTCAACTTAATCCGTTTGTCTGTCCTTGTTTGTCGTCTCTATGTTTAGCCCCTTGTGGGTAGTAAAGAAATAGGTATTTCCTCTGCCGCTACGTTTTGAGTTCAAAATCCGACGAGGTCGACTTTGCCTTTCATCCTTTCGGCGTCGATAAATTAAGTACCAGTTTCGCATTGGGGTCGATATAATCGACTTAATCCGTTTGTCTGTCCTTGTTTAGCCCCTTGTGGGTAGTAAAGAAATAGGTATTTCGTCTGCCGCTACGTTCTGAGTTCAAATCCCGACGAGGTCGACTTTGCTTTTCATCCTTTCGGGGTCGATAAATTAAGTACCAGTTTCGCACTGGGGTCGATATTATCGACTTAATCCGTTTGTCTGTCCTTGTTTGTCCCCTCTGTGTTTAGCCCCTTCTGGGCAATAAAGAAATATATATATAGAGAGAGATACATTTCAAGTGTGGTAGTGTGGATATTTATATTTCGTATTTTATGAAACTTACGTCTAGTATATACACATATATAAATATATCTGTGTGTGTGTGTGTGTGTGTGTGTGTGTGTTCAATGAAGAATCTGTAGCGCTTTTGTGACCTTAGTGCGCATTTCTGCGACGTTGAAGAATACAATACATCGAAGGAAAACAAAATCCGATACAACCTTACACTGGTCAAAAGATTGCGCCGATATCTCACTGGTTCACGTTAGCTCATCATAGAAATTATCTAACTTGCCCTTGGCAGCAAAAGAAAAAAGAAGCTGAAGAGAACCAGATATCGGATAACGATTGGTACAATGGTGACAGCATTGGTTATGGTGCTCTGAGTGACGTGGGAGATTTCAGTTTTATTTTCGCGAGAGGGGGGGGGTTAGGATTGATCTGAGGACTGGTTTCTGTAAAGATCTGTTGGGTATTTTGTGAGTGTCTTTACGTTATAGGATGAACGTTTGATGTCAGTTTGTATATGGTAGGATGTGTGTGTATGTTGCGTAAGGAGACCTGTGTCGTTCAGCGCATGTACATAGTTGTATACACGTGTATAGATCTATATGAACATATATATATATATACATAAATATATATATATATATATGAATATATATATGAATATATTGTGTGTGTATGTATGTGTTTGTCTGTATAATATCCATACCATAGAGGTAATTATTTTTGTGTATGTCTACATATGTTCATTATATATATATATATATATATATAGATATGCATGTATGTATATTTATCCAAATAGAAATTTTATAGATTAATAGCTATATTATTACTGATACATACATACATATATATGTATATATATGTATGATATATATATATGTATATATAGTATATATATATATATATATTAATAGCTATGTGTGTATAGGTATGTGTGTATATATATATGTTTAATACATTGTTTAAATTAGTCTAATATATGTGTGAAACTAAACACACACATGTATTCATATATATGTACGTATTCATGTATTCATATATATATATACATACATGTATTACGTATGTATATGTATGTATATATATATATATATATATATATACACATGTATATATAATTTTATGCTTATATGTATACATATACATCCGAGTATGTGTATGAATGTTTGTGTGTATGTCTGCGTGTGTTGGTTATGCGTGATCACTGAACATATATCTTTCTTGAAAATTGTTTTCTGAAGCCGTTGCTTTAGACTCAAAGGCAACAATACCCATTTCGTTTTCGTGAAAAGCGCTCGACTCGACCAGACTCTGCATGACGTCATTGTCGTCTGCAACAAAAGAACGGTCGCCATTTTGACGTAGTATATTTTCTATAGAGATTTTCATCTTTGAGTCTCGCACGCCGCTCTGCACCGACTCTCTGCTCTTTTTCGTAACATAACTTTATACTGACAAGATAAAAAGTGAAAAATATGGATGAAAATGCTGGAGAATTGCTAAACAGAATAAGATATTGGGTTCAAAGGTTAGATATTAGCAATGCAACACCCTGATTCTTGTCACCAAAATACAAGGAAAATCCCCTACGGTGAAGCTGAATGAGAAAGTAGAGGGAAAAGCAAAGTGGAAAATACAATAAAAAAAAGGAAAAAAGAATGTAACAAAGAAAATAGTGAAAGGGTGGGGAACCGGAAAATAAAGAGAGAACAACATATGGTAGAAAGGAATAAAGATGAATGAAGTGGAATGAAGGAGATGACAGTGAATGAAAGTAACACAGGAGGGGGAAATCGATATACACATAATCACCCTTCTGCCATGTACCTACACATTAATACATATATGTATACATAAGTGTAATATACGTACACAGGAATGTTGATATATACGTATGTCTGTATGTGTATATATATATATATAGGACTGAGTACATGTACATAAGTATAGATATTTATATATGTATATATACATACGTATTTGCACAAATTAATCTATGTATACATATATACACACACACATATACACACATATATATGTATCCAAAGAGATGTATATAGTTACGTGCGTGTTTATATACAAATGTGTGTGTGTCTGTGTATACATGTATATGCACTATACATATATATATATGCATATATATATATATATATATATATATATATATTATAACACACATACATGTGTATACAGTGATGTTTATTGAAAAATATGTGCACCTATATATATATATATATATTTACATAGGTATACGCCTATATTTAGAGACGAACCACTTACATGCGCTCACACGCACATATATCAGTTTATATATATATATATATATAGGCCTAAACCCATATATACACTGACTGTTACATAGAGATAAATGTACATAAATAAATATATACTCATATACGTGTGTATGTGTGACCATTCATGTAC
>NW_021824436.1:17500-18752 GCF_006345805.1 Octopus sinensis | reverse complement strand
ATATAGGCAAGCACGTAACGTACATTAAATGATCCTCTTTATGATGAATGACAAAGCAAAATCTACTAAATCGACTAAAGTATACAAGCCCATTCACTCTATTAAAGCAAAACTGAAGGCAGCCATTTTGAAAATCCATAACTCAAGTAGCCTAAAACAACATCATTAACAACAATAACATTTACAACTATAACCACAACAACAACAACAAACATTAATACGATGAGAACAAAAACAACAACAACAACAATAACTGCAACAACAGCAGAAACACAAAAAAAATACAGTAATAATAAATAAGTGTAATAACAAGGATAGTAACATGAAAAGATGAAAAGATATTTCGCCCATAATCTTTAAACAAAGACATCAATATCTTAACAAATATGTGGTAAATCTCTCAGTGCTACATGTGTGTATGTATGTACATAGTATATATATATATATATATATATATATATATATGTGTGTGTGTGTGTGTGTGTGTGTGTGTATGACACTAGACAAATGTATATATGTATTCATGCATACATACGCAACTGTGTGCCAAATATAAATGTCTGTATATATGTGAATGTTATATATATATATATAATATATACACGATTTGTATATATTATATATATATATATATTTGCATGTATGTAGCTACTGTTTAGGCTTGCTTGATGTGATGCTCATGTCTACGCATGTATGTTTCTACGTGTATAATACACGTATATATATATATATATATATACTATATATATATATATATATATATATATGTATATATATGGTATATGTATGTACACTCGTACACAGATTTGCCAAGAGACAGTGAAAAAGAAGCAGAAAAGAGAGATAAGATATGCGAAAAAAACAAAAGTCACATATATCAATGTATTAGAATAGATTTACACATGCATTGCCCATGAGTATATATATATATATATATATATATATATATATATATATATACATATAGAAACGAGTGATGAGTGTGTATACATTAGATAAAATCCTGTAATATTTGTATATAATCTATTCACAGTATGTATGTGTGTGTGCATATATATATATATATATAATCGTACCTACACATTTATATACAATACATGCACCTATATATACCTATATGTTTACACACATATATATATATGTATGTATGCATGTATGTACGTATATATATGTGTGTATTGTATATGTATATAAATATATATATGTGCATGAAAATATATAGGCATTGATAAGTATGTATAAGCTTACCTAC
>NW_021824436.1:5000-12500 GCF_006345805.1 Octopus sinensis | reverse complement strand
GTGTGCGCGTGTCTATGCACACGTTTATACATGAGTGTATGTGCGTGCGTATATAAGTATATGTGTGTGTGTGTGTATGTATATATATATATATAATATATATATATTAATATATATATATATATATATATATATATATGATGCGTGTACATAAGACTACAATGTTTTTTACACATACAAATATATTTATATATGCAAGTATGTATATATATATATATATATATATATATACACGTATATATATATGTAAGTATGTGTGTGTGTGCGTGAGCGGGGTAAATATCAATATATCGATAGATAGATAGATAGATAGATAGATAGATATAGATAGATATTAGTGGTTCGTGTCTATCTATAGTGGTGGTTAACGTAGCGGTTGAGGAGACTTCGATGATTGATTAAAAGAAACAAAATGGTGTGTAAATATATCAAGAGATCGATAATCGTTTTGATAGATCTATCATCAGCTCATAGCCCTCTTTCTTTCTTTCACTTCCATGTATATATATATATGTGTATATGGGCGAGCGTGTATATGTATATATATATGTATGTGTTTTCCTTTCCTTATCTCATACTAGATTTATATTAAGTCGCATTATATGTATATATATTTGCATTCGCATATTCAATGTATATGCATAAAAATACATACATACAGTGTGTATGTGTGTGTTTCTAGCTTTTGTATATAAATATAGATGAGTGTGTATATATATACATATACAAATACGCAAAAGAAGTTCATGTATATAATCTAATATTCTTGATACATTCTTTTATGCTTTTATGAATGTCTTATATATATTCACACACACATATATATATATACATATTTATATGTGCACACACATACACATACACACACACACACATATATATATATATATATGAGCGTGCGCATATATGAACATACGTATATACTCTGGTAAGCGTGAAAAACCAATATGCTCTGTATTGTTCATGATGTACATCTGTTTGTCCCTATATATATATATAGGGTAGATAGATAGATAGATAGATAGAGAGATAGATAGATAGATAGATAGATAGATAGATAGATAGATAGATAGATAGATAGATAGATAGATAGATAGATAGATAGATAGATAGATAGATAGATAGATAGATAGATTACTGTAAACAAGACAATAGCGTGGTTTGAAGTT
The DNA here is from genome assembly GCF_006345805.1 of Octopus sinensis. Classification (NCBI taxonomy): domain Eukaryota; kingdom Metazoa; phylum Mollusca; class Cephalopoda; order Octopoda; family Octopodidae; genus Octopus; species Octopus sinensis. The sequence continues at coordinate 11,331 of NW_021824436.1, read as the reverse complement.
AAGCGAAGAAACATAGAATTCTATTGAAAAGTGTGGGATATTATTATATTTTGAAACTCAGTCTGCATGATTCGCTATGCGGTGTATTTTCTCTTGGTTTAGAGGACCATAAACTTAATGCCATACACAGTATATAGATATGAATTTAGATTCGGATCTTTCAGGTGGTTTGCTGTTTCGTTGTATTTCCACAATCTCCTCCGAGGTCACAATGACCTCTAGGGAAGGAGATACTCAGTTGTTACTATAGTTGGACAGGAAATCTGTCGACGAGATGCAAGTTTCAAATCTAAAATTAATTGTTGTATGTATGTCTCTTTATGCCTGCACGTTTATGTGTGGGGCTCTCTATATATATCCATGTGTGTAGATGTATTTACGAACAATATACGGATAATATATAGGATTTATTACAACCGAGACACTGACATTTCGGGAGATTACTTCATACAGCATTGCCAAATACATTGATTTTTTATGTTCCCTACAACATCAGATAACGAAGCATGGCAGCACTACTATTCTTTCCTTCTTGTTGATCGAATATACTGCACATTTTACCATCGATAAAATTGGGCACCATATAATTTTTACCCTTTTGCTCCATTCAGTCATTAGACTGCGACTATGCTGGAACACCACTTTGAAGATTTCAATCGAATAAATGGACACCAGCACTCATTTTATTTTTATCTATCGGTCTCTTTTGCCGAATCGCTAGATTACTGGGACAAATCAACAGCTGCCACGCACATATATTTTTATATACAAGCTTCATTACAGTTTCCGTCTATCAAATTCACTCACGAGGCTTTGGTCATTCCATAGTAACGGTAGAAAATACTTGCTCAAGATACTGCGTGCTGTGGGACTGAACTCGAAGCCAGGTAGCTGCAAAGTAAGTTTCTTTACTCCACTGCCATATCTGCACCTATGAAAATCCTATTCCTTGTTTTGATCTTCACCTTTAGAAAGATTACAAAATGCAAACCAGAGATGATGCACGATGACATCAGCGTAACTTCGGTAGGAGTCTTGGAGGAATAATGTTGACAGTGACTACGGAGTTTCGGTCAGTTAAGACACCGACGACAATATTCTTGTTGAATAATACACACATACACGCGCTCGCGCACACACACACACACACACACACACGTGTGTGTGTAGGTAGTGGGTAGCGATTTTCTTCACTACTTCAGGGAGTGACGACCCTGCCTGACACGAGTCAGGGATCAGCTGGCTCCGGCTGACAGTACCCGGTTTGGGCCCCTATCCAGGGTAACGGAAAGGAGACAACCTTCAAAAGAATCCAGAGTGGAGCCCCGTAGGTGGTTTAGTGTTGGACTCGACACTCTTCCGGCAGCTCCTGCAACCAAGTTGGTGCCAAACGTAATGCTCTGCATTCTTTTGGACGACGTCAGCAAGGTCGAGAGAGGAATCCTGACGATTGGGATACCCAGGATTTTCTTACATCTAGCCCAGGCCTGCGCAAAACTGGATTATTTTAAGCGCAACTCCATTGTCAACCGAGAGAAAAGAATGCCAACAACAATGTGTGTGTGTGTGTGTATGTGTGCATGCATGTATACACCAGTTTAATATTCTTTACGGTTCATCAACATGGACTCTGACAAATAAACAGACGGAGAGCAAGCATAATGGGTCCTACACACTTATGTCGCGTACTCTTCTCAACGAAAGAAGCATTTTACTAAACTATTCTCCAGCATATCCTCTCAATCCCTCGAGAGAGGAAGACAAGATATGCTGGTCACTGTTATCGAAGGAAAAATGACTTACTGAGCGAGGTCCTTCTGTGGGTCGCGTGTCATGGGGATTTTCAGGTCAGACGACCTAGAATGACGTACGTTGATTAACTCTCTCTCTCCTGATTTCAAGTTACTAACAGAAAACTTTTTAAATGTCACGGAAGGCAGAAACACTTCAGAAGAAAAGACTAGTTCTGGTCCGAGTAACCCGCCCGAAATGGTATATAGATGTATGTACCATACATACATATTATATATATATATATATATATATATATATATATATATATATATATTATATATATATATAGATATATATATATATAGTATATATATATATATATCTTATTATATATGTGTATATATATATATATATATATATATTATATATATATATGTATATATATATATATATTATATATATGTATGTATGTGATGTATGTATGTATTGTATGTATGTATGTGTGTGTGTGTGTGTGTGTGTGTGTGTGTGTATGTATGTATGTATGTATGTATATGTGTGTGTGTGTATGTGGTGTGTATGTATATCTGTATGTATGTATGTATGTATGTATGTATGTATGTATGTAAGTGAATGTATATATGTATTTGTCTATATATATATATATATAATGAAGCAACCACCATCTTAAAAGTTTATTTCGTGCATCGTTTTCATGTATAAAAGTTTATGAACCCTAACATATACAAACACACACACACACACACACACACACATGCACACACGCATATAAACCCACATAATACATATACTTACATACGCACGCAAGTATATATGTGTGTACATATGGAACATAGCCGGTATTTCTTCTGATCAGTTGGCGAATCAGAAATAAATGAAAAAAAATCAATACCCTTCGTCTATTACTATTCAAACATCAATCACACACGCACACATAACCATACACACACACACACACACACATAACCCACACACACGCACACGCGCACGCGCGCTGACACATTTCAACCCTCTTTTCCTTTCATCAAACATCTCAAAATTCAAAATGTCTCCTTTCACCCCAAGTAAAGACAAACACTACGAAACGTCTTTCCTATTTCTGAATATATTTAAGAGACGGCGTTCAATATTCCACAGCACTTCCACAATGACACGAGTGTTTTTAAACCGCCATAGTTGCACACGCTCACACCATAAGAACAGGTCAGACACAATCAAAGGTTTATAATGTTTGCGCTGTCTTTAATCACTGCGCACACATACCGTGTCTAAAACGTGCGAACACAGCTTTTGCATTTAGATGATGCTAGAGTTTTATTTACCATTTTTCTTTTCCTCTTCGTTTTGTTTTCTTCTTCTTTTTCTTTTGTTGGACTTTCTGTTTGGTTTGTCTTTCCATTCCATATCGAAGTCAAAGCCAAACTTACTGTGTTTATTGACAGAACGGACAGAAAGAAGGAAGACTTGAGGCCCTTACCAAACATTTTGCGTTGGCATTTATATTTTAATAAATAAATATATATAATATATATATATATATATATATATATATATATATTAATTTATTACTTTTGTGGTGTGGTGTTTTTTATGTTTGTATGTGCATATGCTTGTGCGTGCGTGCGTAAGTGTGCGTGTGTGTGTATACATGTGTGTGTGGTGTGTGTGTGTGTGTGTGTGTTGTGTGTGTGTGTGTGCGTCTGTGTTGACATTAAGGAAATTGGAAGAATTCTTACTCAAATAATACCGTTTAAATGTCCATAGCACCAAGTACTGTAACTTGTCAATATGAGACGAAGATATTGGCCACGAAAATGGAATTGGCTATCTGGGAGTGTGTCTCTCTCTCTATATGTAAGGCGGCGAGCTGGCAGAAGTGTTAGCACGCCGGGCGAAATGCTTAGCGGTATTTCGTCTGACGTTACTTTCTAAGTTCAAATTCCGCCGAGGTCGACTTTGCCTTTCATCCTTTCGGGTCGATAAATAAAGTACCAGTTTCGCACTGGGGTCGATGTAATCGACTTAATCCCTTTGTCTGTCCTTGTTTGTCCCCTCTATGTTTAGCCCCTGTGGGTAGTAAAGAAATATATATGTAAGGCGGCGAGCTGGCAGAAACGTTAGCATGCCGGGCGAAATGCTTAGCGGTATTTCGTCTGCCGCAACGTTCTGAGTTCAAATTCCGCCGAGGCCGACTTTGCCTTTCATCCTTTCGGGGTCGATTAAATAAGTACCAGTTACACAGTCAGTAGACTTGTAGAAAGTTCTGCAGGAATATGGGATCGATAAACAGCTTCTTGTTGCTTTGAAGTATATGAATACCGAAGTATATGTGATTGGATAAATGGTTTTAAGTCGAAGCTGTTGAATACAGGTGTCGGACTCCGCCAAGTCTTTACAGTGCCGGACTAAATACCGATTTCTGACATAGACCATCAGAAGAGAAATCGATCCAGGGTGGTGTAAAATTGATTCACTGAACCTTCCCACAGTACATAACTGAATAACTGATACTATATTTCATTGTCTGCAGGAAGGAGGTTAGTCAATGTTGTATCCGGTGGGGTTTGAAGGTAGATAGTATATAGAAGAAATTAAAAACCACGATTGCATTTTAGACAAAGAATGATATTATTGAGGAAGGGATGGGGGGAAGTACTGATAGTAGTGAGGGAGGAGGAAGAAGAAGAAAAGTTTTAAGTGCCAAGCGAACTCTAGAAATCTTTAGCCACGCGGTCCATGTGTATATAAAAGAATATACAAACATATGCAGACAAATACAAATAATATGTCTCTCTTAGTATGTGTGTGTGTGTACGCACACAAACGGATACATATATAAACACACATACAAACACCTACGTACTTACATATGCTAACACATATACACATATGTGCATATATATATATATATATAACCATGCACATGTACATGTATACATACACATAGCTCACATTTATCTATCGCTGTGTCTATATATATGTATGTATGTATATGGAGAGAGAGACTGTGTGTGTGTGTGTGTGTGTGTGTGTGTGTGTGTGTGTGTGTGTGTGTTGTGTTCTTACTCTCAAACAAGGAAAGAGAGAGACAGTCTGTGTTTGTGTTTAATGTTTTGTACTTTTCACTTATGAATACAAAAGCAATAATTCTCGCGTGAGTAGACGGAATGAGGTGTGAAAGATGGCGGCCGACACAGTCTGACTGGTGTGTCCTTGATTATAAATTTTATTAGAGGTCTGCTGATGTGGAGAGGTGGTTACGGCTGGCTATTTATTTAATAGTAAGGAGGTGACGGTACTGTTTCTTAATTCACTATTTTTTTTTTTTCATTGTTTATATTTTGGAGAAATTCTGATTGCCTTTTTTTTCTTTTTCTTTTTTTCATATGTGCCGGAATGGCCTTGCAACTATGATGATGATGACCCCCTTCGGTCAGACACCGACCATGGGTTTGCACCTAGAGAGTTACCCTCTGAGGCACAAGTCTGGGCAAGGTTTTTTTTTTTATGGAAGACCAGCAGTCGCCCATGCATGCCGGCCTCCCCTCTCCACGTCACCGATATTGTCCAAGGGAAAGGCAAAGGGGCCGATACAGCTTGGCACCTGTGACGTCATTTCTACAGCTGAGTGAACTGGAGAACGTGAAATAAAGTGTCTTGCTCAAGAACACTTGAGCAAGACACTTTATTTCACGTTGCTCCAGTTCACTCAGACAACTATATAGTCTCGAATTTAGTTGTACATGTGCAAGTGTCTTCATAATATAACCCCTTAGCGACCAATGCCTTTTGAGTGGAATTGCTAGGCGGAAAGTGAAAAATCATCCGTAGTCCTAGCAGCTATTCTCGCTGTTGACGCCACCAAAAACGAAAATAATATTATCGTTAAAGGCGTGAAATTGTAATGGTTTTCTGGGGGGACGATAACTGACGAGGAAAGAGCACGTCTGGGCCTTGTGTCTGTATTTTCCGTTCGTTCTTTTGTTTAAGTTTTTGAAACTAATGATGTGTGTGTATGTGTGTGTGTGTGTGTGTGTGACTTTTTGCTTTTTACTTATTTCAATCGTTTGACTGCGACCATGCTGGGGCACTGCCTTGAAGGGTTTTAGTCGAACCTATCGGCCTTAGGCAATATTTTTTGAAGCCTAGTACTTATTCTATAGGTCTCTTTTGCTGAAACGCTAATATACGGAGATGAAAATACACTAACATCGATTGTCAAGCGGTGGGGGAGGCGGGGACAAGCACCGACACGAAAACACACACACACATATATACACGACAAGCTTCTTTTCAGTTCCTGGTTACTATATCTACTCACAAGGCTTTGGTCGGCTATAATAAAGGACATTTGCCCAAGGTATCACACAGTGGAACTGAACCCAGAACCATATGGTTGGGAAGCAAGCTTCTTACCACACAGCCACGCTAAGTGAGGGTGGGTGTGTGTGAGTGTGTGTGTTTATCCTCCCACCATCGATTAACAATCGATGCTGGTTTGTTTATGTCCCCATAAATTAGCGATCCGACAATAGACACCGATAGAACAAGTGCCAACTTTTGAAAAACGCAACAA
>NW_021824435.1:2500-18820 GCF_006345805.1 Octopus sinensis | reverse complement strand
ACTACTACTACTACTACTACTACTACTACTACTACTACTACTACTACTACATGAAAAATAAAAAAAACTTGTAAATGGTGGAGGGTTGGTGGTATGGTGCTGCTGCATCAGGTGGTGGTTCTACAGCTGCTGCTGGTTGTGGTGGTAACGCTGGTGAAGCTGCTGGTAATGGAGCTGGTGGCGCTGGTGGCGCTGGTGGCGCTGGTGGTGCTGTCGGTGGGGCGCGTGGTGGTGGTTGTTGTGTTGTTGTTGTTGTTGTTGGTGGTGGTGGTGGCGGTAGTGGTTGCGGCTGTGGTGATAGTGGTAGTGGTGTTAGTGGTGGTGGTGAGGCTGCTGCTGCTGCTGTGCTGCTGCTGGTATTGGTGGTAGTGGTGGTGGTGGTAGCAGCGATTGTGGTGCTGGTATTGTATTGGTAGTAACGACAGTGATGGTAGCGGTGGTGGTTATGGTAGTAGTCCTGGTGGTGGAGGCGGCGGCGGTAGGAGTTGCGGTGGCGGCGGTGGTGGAGGTGAAAGTAGTAGTGGCGGTGGTATTGGCGGTGACGGCGGCGGTGAAAATGATGTTTATAATTGTTGTGATGGAAAGAGCGACAATGTATACGACAGCAACAACACCCACAGCAGCAAGAACAAGAGCAACAACAACAACACTCACCAAAAGCCGTATTCCAACCTCTAATACGCCTGCGCACACATTCACACGATTACGTGCACACGTACACGCACAAACAGTCACACACACGCACATATATGTATCACATGTAAACACATACCTACACACACACACACACACACACATACATTTTCAATCAACTTTAAATCAGTTGCGCTCATGCTGGAGCACCACCGTTGACTGAGCTACAACATTATTTGAAACCTCAACTGGTAGGAGCGGCTGTGTGGTAAGTAGCTTGCTTACCAACCACATGGTTCCGGGTTCAGTCCCACTGCTAGGCTCCTTGGGAAAGTGTCTTCTACTATAGCCTCAGGCCGACCAAAGCCATGTGAGTGGATTTGATGGACGGAAACTGAAAGAAACCCGTCGTATATATGTATATATATATGTATATGTATGTATATGTTTGTGTGTCTGCGTTTGTTCCCCCCAACATCGCTTGACAACCGATGCTGGTATGCTTCCGTCCCCTTAACTTAGCGGTTCGGCAAAAGACACCGATAGAATAAGTACTGGGCTTACAAAGAATAAGTCTTGGGGTCGATTTGCTCGACTAAAGGCGGCGCTCCAGCATGGTCACAGTCAAATGACTGGAAGAAGTAAAAGAGTATATGTGGCATTTGGTGAATAAGGGAGTTTGGCACAGCTGCTTTCATCTGTGGTTGTGTCGTAAGAAGCTTGTTTCCCAACCACATGGTTCCGGACTCAATCCCACTGCCTGCCATCTTTGGCACAACTTTTTGAGTGGATTTGTTAGACGGAAGGTAAAAGAAGCCCGTCGCACATACGAACACACACACACACACACACACATACATATATATATATAATATATAATATGTATGTCGTGGTACAGCGTCGGTTACGACGACCAAATTCCAGTTGATCCGATCAACAGAACAGCCTGCTGGTGATGTTATCGTGCAAGTAGCTGAGCACTCACCATGCACAAGTACCCTTAACGTAGTTCTCGGGGAGATTCAGCGTGAAACAGATTGTGACAAGGCTGGCCCCTTTGAACAACAGGTACAATAGAAACAAGAAGAAGAAGGAGTGAGAGAAAGTTGTGTTGAAAGAGTACAGTAGGGTTCTCCACCACCCCTTGCCGGAGCCTCGTGGAGCTTTAGGTGTCTTCATTCAATAAACATTTACAATGCCCGGTCTAGGAATCGAAACTGTGATCCTATGACCGCGAGTCTGCTACCGGGCCATTGCGCTTCCATGTATGTATGTATGTATGTATGTATGTATGTATGTATGTATGTATTTATGTGTCTTTGTGTCTGTATTTGCCTCCCCCCCCCCACGATCGCTTGACAACCGATGCTGGTATGTTTATATCACCGTATGCCTCCGATGGAATAATTACTCGGCTTATAAAGAATAAGCCCTAGAGTCGATCTCTCCGACTTGAAAACCCGTTATGGTTGTGCACCAGTATGGCCGCAGTCAAATGACTGGAACAAGTAACCGAATAAAAGGAAAAAAGAATGTAAATAAAAGTATGTGTGTATGCGTGTATATGTGTATGGGTGTGAGTGTGAGTGTATGTGTGTTCGAGTGTGTGTATGTGCGCGCCTGTGTATGTGCGTGTGTATGTGTGTGTGTTCCTGTGTTTATGTGTTGTCTGAGTGTGTTGTGTGTGTGTGCGCGCGTGTGTGTTTATGCGTGTGTATCTGTGTGTGTGTGTGTTTGTGTGTATGTGTGTGTGTGTGTAGTAAGTTGTGGGGTAGTTGAGTCCCACTACGTGGCACCTTGAGCAAGTGTCTCCTACTATACATTCGAGCCAACCAAAGCCTCGTGAGTGGATTTGGTAGACGGAAACTGAAAAGAACCCTGACGTATATATATATATATATATATATATATAATATACATGTGTGTGTGTTTGTTTGTCCCCCACCATTTCTTGACAAACGGTGCTTGTGTGTTTACATCCTGTAACAGACCGGTCTTGCAAAAGCAACTGATTGAAAGAGTACGAAGCATAATATCTCTCTGCTGGAGTAGATTTGTTCGACTAAAATTCCTGAAAACGATGCTCCAGCATGGCCATGCTGTAGCATTGCCTTTCACTCGAAGAAATCGTTCCCAGTGCTTAATTTTTGTAAGCCTAGTACGTATTCTATCGCAATCATTTGCCGAACCGCTACGTTACGGGGACATAAATACACCAACATCGGTTGTCATCCGATCGCGGGGCTACAAACGCACACACACACACCGCATATAAGGGTATACATACACAGAAAATATGCGATGAATTTCTTTCAGTTTCCGTCTACCAAGTTCACTCACTTCGCTTTGGTCGACCCGAGGCTATATATAGTAGAAGACACTTGCCCAAGGAGCCATGCAGTGGGTCTGAACTCAGAACCATGTAGTTGGCACGCAAGCTCCTTACTATATATATTATATATATATATATACTAGCAGTATCGCCCGGCGTTGCTCAGGTTTGTAAGGGAAATAACTATAAAGCATTTTTAGAGAGTTATAGCCAAAAAAATAGCAAAAAAATGGAAAAAAATGATGGTAAATTATTTTTTGAGAGTTAAAAAAGGTGGAGTTGCGTCCCCTAGACAGTTTGCGGTTTGTGTTTCTGATTCTCGACCCCATGTCGAATTTATCGATTTTTTTCAGAACTGGGGGAACTTTTCAAAATTTTCGCTGCGTTAGTTTTGAATTATGACATTGGGCTATGTATGTGTCAAGTTTCATCAGAATCGGTTGAAAGCCGTGGTCAGGGTGAGGGTACAAGCAAACAGACACACAGAAACACGCACAGACAAACTGCCGTTTATATAGAGAGATATATATATATATATGGTAAGTAGCTTGTTTACCAACCACATAGCTCCGGGTTCAGTCCCACTGCGTTGCACTCTGAGCAAGTGTCTTCTACTACAGCCTCGGGTGACTGATGCCTTGTGAGTGGATTTGGTAGACGGAAACTGAAAGAAGTCCGTCGTATATATGTATATATTTATATATATGTATGTGTGTTGGTGTGTCTCTGTTTGTCCCCAACATTGCTTGACAACCGGTGCTGACAACCGGTGCTGACAACCAGTGCTGGTGTGTTTACGTCCCTGTAATTAGCGATTCGGCAAAAGACACCGATAGAATAAGTACTAAGCTTACAAAGAATAAGTCTTGGTGTCGATTTGCTCGACAAAATGCAGTGCTCCAGCATGGCCGCAATCAAATGACTTAAACAAATAAAAGAGCTTATATATACACACACGCGCGCGCGCGCGCACACACAGATATATATATATGACGGGCTTCTATCAGTTTGCGGCATCTAAATCCATTCATGTGGATTTAATCTGCCCGAAGCTGTAGAATATACTTGCCCAAGGTGCCATGCAGTGGGACTGAACCTGGAACCATTTGGTTGGGAAGCAAACCCTTGCCTTACAGCCACGCCTGCGTCTGTATAATTATTTATATTGTGTTGTGTGGCATTTCGAAATTAACCTATTCCGTGATCGGAACATAGATTTGCATACGTCACAACAAGGAAGCCCTGTTTCCCGAAGGGCTTCTTCTTACGTGTTCGGGGTTCATGAATTTTTAAGGATGTTCGTAAATGATTTTGTAATCGTATAATTTAAATTTGAAGAATGTCTCGATAAATGTCAGAGGAAGAAAGAAATAAAGAGAGAAGAGAGAGAGAAAGAGGATGAAAGGAAAAAAGAAAGAAGGAAAGGAAATTGGCGTAAAAGTGGAAGGAGATTAAAGTGGAAGGAGATTAAAGTGGAACGTAGTGGAGTGAGGGCGAAATGAATGTTTGAAGTAGAACAAGGAGAAATGTTGGAGAGAAAGTGGGAGATGAAGACGGAAGGAAAACACACGGGTAGTAATAGTAATAATAATAATAATAATAATAATAATAATAATAATAATAATAATAATAATAATAATGTAACAATAACAACAACAACAGTACGGACAAGTAGAAAACGATGGCAACTGCATAAACAAGATGTGGAAAGAAGGATAAGAAGAAGTAAAAGAAAGAGGAGGAGGAGAAGAAGAAGAAGAAGAAGAAGAAGAAGAAGAAGAAGGAAGAGGAAGAGGAGAAGGAGACGAAGACGAAGTAGAAGAAGGAGGAAGAGAAGAAGAAGAAGAAGAAGAGGAGGAGGAGGAGGAGAAGAAGAAGAAGAAGAAGAAGAAGATGATGATGAAGAAGAAGTAGATGACGATGATGACGATGATGATGATGATGATGATGAGGATGATGATGATGATGGCGATGGCGACGATGATGACGATAATAACGACGACGACGACAATGATGATGATGATGATGAAGAAGAAGAGCAACACAACTATGACGACGACGACAACTACAACAACAAAAATTACAACAATAAAAAAAGGAATCAAGATGTGAAAGTGGAAGAAATAAATACAAATGCAAAATGATTGAAAAGACAATGATGAAATGAAGATGAAGATGCTGGAGATAGAGAAGGTAGATTCTGGGAAGCAATGTAGGGGTATGGTCGTGGTGGTGACGCGTGTGCATGGATGGGTGTGTACGAGCGGAGAGAGAGAGAGAGAGGGCGAAGAGTTACAGAGGGTGTCTACGGTTAAAGGTCGAAACACCCGACGAACGTTGGATACCGTCTGATAATATCAGCTCTTCGTGGCCAAAGTTCCATTCCCTTTGGTGAATGGAAAAGGCACCTCCTTAACCTACACACACATGCACACACACACACACTCTCAAACACACATACATGGAGCGATGGGTAAATTGTCGCCATTTCTCATATTTAATTTCGTACATAAGCATTGTTTGTTTTGGAGAGTAGAACAGCACCAGATGCAATTCACTCTGTCGGAAATTTCGAAACGATATGATGTACTGCTTGACATACGCGTCGGAAGCTCCGATACGAATATTTCAGAGTGTCTGGGTGTCAATTTGAGGACATGTACCGAGAGTGACAAAAATCAAACATTCTGTCGACATTATGGAGTGTGGAGTGGTCACTAGTTATGTCGACGTTATACCTCCATTCTTCTTCCCACACGGCCTCACACTCAACACGGAGGCCTACATCAAGTACCTGGAAGAGGTAGTGCTGCCCTGGGTCAAGAGGGTGGCTGCTGAAAGGCTCTATATCTGGCGACACAATTCTGTATCATGCCACGCAAGCAGGAGAACCCAGTCATGGCTGTCAATTTCTGCGACCACATCAGCCCTAACATCTGGACATCTAACTCCCCAGACAGCAACCCCCTTGATTATTATGTGTGGGGCGCAGATGAGCGAGAGACCAACAAAACTTCTTGTAACGCCAAAGATGAACTGAAGGCAAGGATTATGGCAGCATTCACCAATTTAAACGAGGAGACCGTCCAGGAGAGTTGCAGGAGATTCCGAAGTCATCTGGAGGCCATGGTTCAAGCCAATATTAATTTTAATTGAATAAATTTACTCTTTAATATTTCAAGATATTTTAACGTAATTTTGGTAAATATATCTGTTAAAATGAGAAGTGAGTTCTTATTTCTATTTTTGTGTAATTTAGGTGACAATTTATTCACCACACCGTGCATGTATATATCTATATATATAAAAGTGAAGTTGTGTGAGTGTCTGTCTCCTAAGATTTAGATTCCTAACTACTCCCACATTTTGCGATGCAGTTTAACCAAAACCGGGTATCTTATAGTCGTGATTCATATCGAGCCCTTCTGGGTATTAGCGCGCGTCTACGATGAGTCTACGATTTAAAAAATAATTTACCATAATTTTTTTTCCATTTTAATGCATTTTTTGCTATTTTGCGCTAACTCTCTCTAAAATGCTTTATAGTTATTCCCTTACAAACCCGAGCAACGCCGGGCGATACTGCTAGTAGTATATATATATATTATACATTTATGTAGAGTGGATAAAAATAAGAGCTAGTAACAGTTTCTTGCCATTACGGCACGTGTTTCGAAAAAGTTTTTATAACGTACGTTGAATCTCCAAGCAATCTCGGGCTGTGAGCACTTGGTTTGTTCTATTTGAAAACCTGGACTTCGCACACACACGCGCACACACGCACTGACACACACATATATATATATATATATTTGTGTGCGTGTGTGTGATTACGGTGTTTGTACGTGTACATATATGTATATATGTATGCATGTAGATATATATATATTTACAGCTTAGTTTTTTTTCTTGGGGCTGGCCGAGTTGGAGCAAATATCAGAATTGAACAGCCGAAATTTGCTATGATGATTCGGTGTCTGACTGAAGATTGAAGGCTTCGAATGATTTGTCTGTGTTCCGTGTTCGTCCCTTCCTGTATTTCACGTTCTTATATATAAAAACATTCATTCTTATATTATTGCGGCGTTGCGTGCACCCCCCCCCCCGTTTGTTTGTCCAATTTTAAACCCTGCACGACTTCTATACACATGTCTTTTACTACCCGCCATTGCTTCTTCACCAAACTTTTTGGCGCCCTCCGATTCTCCCCTCTCTTCCTCCCATCCTCCTCCCCTCTTCTCCCATCCTCCTTAATCCCTTCTTTCTCCTTCCTCTTGGTCACTGATTCTGTCCCTGCCTTCCACCCTCTTGATTCCCTCTCTCTCTGTCTCTCTTTCTCTCTCTCCTGCGACCTGCTGCTTCTTCAACCATTCTGTTGGCCTCGTATCTCGACCACATGTGCCCCGCTACCGAAACGGTAATTATTTCTACGCCAGCTGCATGTTTTGTTGTTTTGTCTCATTTGGTCTAAAGTCGTATGACAACCAACGTATATATTTTGTTTATTCATTATTGTTTTCAATTTCGTTTTCGTCTCTTGTATTCACATCCGTCTTGTGCGTTCACATTCCTGTCTTCTACCAAGAATCTAATGCTTACAGCTTAGTTTTTTTCTTGGGGCTGGCCGAGAGTGGAGCAAATATCAGAATTGAAACGCCGAAATTTGCTATGATGATTCGGTGTCTGACTGAAGATGAAGGCTTAGAATGATTGTCTGTGTTCCGTGTTCGTCCCTTCCTGTATTCACGTTCATTATATATAAAAACATTCATTCTTACATATATATATATATATATATATATATTATATATATATATATTATATATATATTATATATATAATATATTATATATATATATATATTGCATATATAGATGTCTCTGGTCTGTGCGACAGACTGAAGGAAAAGAAAGATGAAACACTCTCCTCTCTCTCTCTCTATATATATATATAACTATATATATATATATATATATATATGGAGAGAGAGAAGAGAAAACACACTCTCTCTCTCTCTCTCTCTCTCTCTCTCTCTATATATAAGATATATAATATATATATATATAAATATAGAGAGAGAGAGAGAGAGAGTGGAGGAGAGAGAGAGATAAGATAGATAGATAGATAGATAGATAGATAGATAGATAGATAGATAAATAAATAAAAGACGAAGACCGGTGTATGAACAACAAACAAGTGTAATAGTTTGAGGGACGGGAAAATGAAAATGTCCTTTGCGTTTCGAGCCTACGCTCTTCAACAGAGAGTAATAAAAGAAAATAAAGTTAGATAGAATGAAAAAAATAATCTTGTAGGTTTCAGCGGTCCGAAATATTGGCCTGGCTGCATGCTACGAAGTTTTATCTATTTTCGTAGCACCTTGGACGAGAGCCTTTGACAATAGACCCAAGCCGACCAAAGTTTTGTGATTAAATTTGTCAAAGTGAAACTGAAAGAAGGCCAGAGTATGTATATATATATATAAGAGGGTGGAAGGCAGGGGACAGAATCAGTGACCAAGAGAGAAGGAGAAAGAAGGGATTAAGGAGGATGGGAGGAAGAGGGGAGGAGGATGGGAGGAAGAGAGGGGAAGAATCGGAGGGCGCCAAAAAGTTTGGTGAAGAAGCAATGGCGGGTAGTAAAAGACAGTGTGTATAGAAGTCGTGCAGGGTTTAAATTAAAATTGGACAAACAAACGGGGGGGGGGTGCACGCAACGCCGCAATAACTAAGAATGAATGTTTTTATATATAATGAACGTGAAATACAGGAAGGGACGAACACGGAACACAGACAAATCATTCGAAGCCTTCAATCTTCAGTCAGACACGAATCATCATAGCAAATTCGGCTGTTCAATTCTGATATTTGCTCCAACTCGGCCAGCCCCAAGAAAAAAACTAAGCTGTAAATATATATATATCTACATGCATACATATTACATATATGTACACGTACAAACACCGTAATCACACACACGCACACAAATATATATATATATATATGTGTGTGTCAGTGCGTGTGTGCGCGTGTGTGTGCGAAGTCCAGGTTTTCAAATAGAACAAACCAAGTGCTCACAGCCCGAGATTGCTTGGAGATTCAACGTACGTTATAAAAACTTTTTCGAAACACGTGCCGTAATGGCAAGAAACTGTTACTAGCTCTTATTTTTATCCACTCTACATTAAATTGTATATATATATATATATATACTAGCAGTATCGCCCGGCGTTGCTCGGGTTTGTAAGGGAAATAACTATAAAGCATTTTAGAGAGTTATAGCCAAAAATAGCAAAAAATGCATTAAAATGGAAAAAAAAATCATGGTAAATTATTTTTTAAATCGTAGACTCATCGTAGACGCGCGCTAATACCCAGAAGGGCTCGATATGAATCACGACTATAAGATACCGGTTTGGTTTTAAACTGCATCGCAAAATGTGGGAGTAGTTAGGAATCTAAATCGTAGGAGACAGACACTCACACAATATATATTTATATATATTTTGTTTTTACGTATTTTTGTATTTTTATTCGTGTAACATCGTCCGTTTTCCGTCCTTGTTTTATATACATTTGAGGCTTTCTTCCAAGGAATCTAATGCGCTTGGCTTAGATTTTCCTTTGGGGCTGGCCGCGTGGGAGCGATCTCGAGATTAATCAGCCGAAATTGCGAAGATGATCCGGTTCTTGACTGAAGATTGAGGGCTTTGAATGTCCCGTCCGTGTTTCTTGTGTCGTCTTCTAAATGTTTCACGTTCTTGTTCCAGTTTGTATTTTTTACTTTTACATATGTATATATATATTTGTATTGTGTGTGTGTGTGTGTGTGTGTCTGTCTGTGTGTCTGTGTGCGTGCGTGTGTGTGTATTATTTCAAAGTTTGTTTTCATAACTCACGATATGTTCATTTTTGAATGACGCGCGGTATTCAAATGTAAAAACGCACATAGTGTAAGATGATGAATATTTCCGAAATAGTTTATTATGTGTTGGGTCCAGCTGAGGAGCTTAAGTAACTTTTAGATACACAAATGGAAATCTATAGATCCTGGAATATACACATCCTTACTTATATATTCCACGCAAAGGTAAACCTATCTCTGTTATTTTTATCGCATCCACACTTTGACTCTTTTACTCTTTTACTTGTTTCATTCATTTCACTGTGGCTATATTGGAGCAACGCCTTTAGTCGAGCAACTCGACCCCAGGATTTATTCTTTGTAAGCCTAGTACTTATTCTATCGGTCTCTTTTGCCGCACCGCTAAGTTAAGGGGACGTAAACACACCAGCATCGGTTGCCATGCGATGTTGGGGGGACAAACACATAGTCACACAAACTTATACACACACGCATATATACACACAATAATAATAATTATTATTAATTCTTTTATTGGCCACAAGGGCGATATAATAATAATGATAATAATAATAATAATAATAATAATAATAATAATAATAATAATAATAATAATAATAATAACATCGAAAAATACCTTAGG
Organism: Octopus sinensis; assembly: GCF_006345805.1. Classification (NCBI taxonomy): domain Eukaryota; kingdom Metazoa; phylum Mollusca; class Cephalopoda; order Octopoda; family Octopodidae; genus Octopus; species Octopus sinensis. The sequence goes on along the minus strand of NW_021824435.1, from coordinate 8,348 downwards.
AATGAGAATCCAGGTTCGAAATTTCCCCAAGACACCTGACGAAGGCTGGAGTGTATATCAGCCGAAACGTTGTGTTAACCAACAAGATAAGGACAAATATCCGTCAATTGTAAGGAAATAATGGAAATAATGTACATAATTCCTCATCTCTTAAATATAGAACTGTACAATGTATAAGTTTGTATATATGTTTGTATTGAATAAGAGAAATATAGGTTCAAGAATTCGAACACAGATTCCTACGTGATATTCTAAAATCTCACCCAATATCGCCACTACTCTTTCTTTCTCTTCTAATATCTATTCTTTAGCTTTTATATATATATGTAACAAAAGATGGAAGATCAGATAAGGACATCAAGTGCAGAACTGGATTAGCAAAGAGGACTTTTATGGATACGAAGAGCATTTTTTGTTCAAAGAGAATTGGAATGGAAGTCAAGGGAAGTGTATTGAAGTGTTATATCTTGTCGGTGCTATCGTATGAATGTGAGTCTTGGACGATAAGCAAAGTTATGTAGAAGAGACTCAAAGTTGCAGAAATGTGGTCTTATAGAAAAATACTTGGAATCTTGTGGGTACAGAGGGTGACGAATGAGGACGAGTTGAGAAGATGAAAGAGAAGAGACGGTTGATGTATAGTATCAGGGAGATACACAAAGCGAAATCTATAGATCCTTGAATATACACATCATTTCTTATGTATTCCACGCAAGGTAAACATATCTTTGTTTATGTTTATCGCATCCACCGTAAAGATTTGTTGGTCATTTTCTCAGAGAGGATGACGGAATGGAGCGTTACATGGCGGAGACTGAGCTGGTGGGAAGAAGATTTTCGACTGGATGAAGAAGAGAATGAATGCACAAGGTGAAAAATACCTGGATGATGTTGCGAGAGACAGAAATAAATGGAAGAGGAACAAACCATGATTAGTCAAAGACATGAATACACCATAACACAAAAGAGAGAGAGAGAGAGTTTTTATGTACTTTCTTAGTTTTCCCCTATTTTCCACATTCTTCTTTTTATCTCCTTCTATATCTACCCCCCTTTTTAAAAATCTCTTGTTTTTTTTTTTCTTTATCTACTCTCGTCGCTTTCTGCTTATTCTAAATTTTGGTATTTCTGTATGTCTCCATCTCTTTTATATGCTCTCCTCATTAGTCCCTTCTTTTTTTTTTTTACTTTTTCTTTCTAATATTTTTTCCTTGTCGTTATTTTAATTTTCTTTGCGAATATTTTCCTCTGACATTTATCAAGACATTCTTAAAAATTTTAATTGTTTGAACTCAAACCACTAAACTACTCTGAAATACGTGACAAACCAATCTGCTACATATCAAACTCAACTTTAATTCCAAGTCTTTCCTATATAAATATCTGCAACTTGGTGGACGGAAATTGAAAGAAGCCGGCCGTATACATACATACATATACATATATATATACGTGAGAGAGTTGGTATATGAAAGCACGTTGTTGGATATATAAAAGCGAAAATAGAGTGAAAAAACTACAGAAGATTTGTATTATGTGGTTAAAGAATATATTTAAATCGTTATGTTAAAAAAATGTTATAAAATTTTGTGTATATTGGTCTGGGAAAAATAACCGGTTTCGCATTTTCTTTTCAAATTTCTCAAATTTCTTTACCTGTATTGTGTCATCTCTTCGCTCTGATGTGAAGTATGAATTCCAGACAGGGGATGGTAATCAGGGATTTTTTCGGTATAAGGGAGATAATAAAAAATGTTGGGAATGACTAGGTTTTAAAAATTTTACAAGATTTGGTTTAGAAGGAATAGAATGCTACAAGTGGTTAGGTTTTACTTTTTATTTTTTTCAATGAGGTGAGTTTCCCTATTTAAAACTTTTAGAAATGGTTAAATTTTGACTTATATTTTTCAATGAAGTAGGTTTCCTTATTTAATATATATATATATATTATATTCATTAATCTTATACTTGTTTCAATTATTTGACTGCGGCCATGCTGGAGCAACGCATTTAGTCTAACAAATCGACCCCAGGAATTATTCTTTGTAAGCCTAGTACTTATCCTATCGGTCTCTTTTGCCGAAACGCTAAGTCTTGGGGGTCATAAACATACCAACTGTGTGCCTGCGTGCGTCTGTGTGTGTGTGCCTGCGTGCGTCTGTGTGTGTGTCTTTCTGTCAGTGTTTGCCCCCCATCATAGTTTGACAAACGTCGTTGGTGTGTTTATGTTCCCATATATAATCGGTCCGACAAAACACGCTGATAGTATATGTACCAAGCTACAGGAAAAATATACTAGCGTTTATTCGTTCGACTAAAATTCTTCAAGGCGGTGCCCAGCATGGCCGCAGTCAAATGACTGAAACAAGTAAAAGAGAAAAGATAAGAGATAAGTTTTATATTCTAATCACAGGGGATGAATCTACAAAAGACGAAATTTGAAGACCCTGTTAACCCAACTTTAACCTTAGTAATACAAAAACATCATTGTCCATTTTAACCGATTCTCTCAGATGATTGTTTTGAAAGATTAATAATTTATATGATTCCGGCAGGATTCGAACTTAGAACACAGGAACCGTAAGAACTGCCTCTAAGCAGTTTGTCTGGCGTGCTAACATTTCTGCGAGCCCACCGCGATATTTAGAATAAATATTCTTTTCTACTCTAGGCATAAGGCCTGAAATTTTGGTGGAGAGGGCCAGTCGATTAGATAGACCCAAATACGCAAGTGGTACTTAATTTATCGACCCCGAAAGGATGGAAAGCAAAGTCGACCTCAGCACAATTTAAACTCAGAACATAAAGATAAACGTAATATTTATTTCTTCACTACCCACAAGATGCTAAACACAAAGAGGACAAACAAGGACAGACAAACGCATTAAGTCGATTACATGGACCCCAGTGCGTAACTGGTACTTAATTTATCGACTCCGAAAGGATGTAAGGCAAAGTCAACCTCGGCAGAATTTGACCTTAGAACGTAACGACAGACGAAATACCGCTGAGCATTTCGCCCGGCGTGCTAACGATTCTGCCAGCTCGTCGCCATAGTAGGACTAAATAATATTTTCTACTCTAGGCACAAGGCCAGAAATTATTATTTTTTTGGCTGGGGCGGGGGCCAGTCGATTAAATCAACCCCAGTATGCAACTGGTACTTAATTTATCGACCATAAAATGATGGAAGGCAAAGCCGACCTCAGCGGAATTCGAACTCAGAACGTAAAGACAGACAAAATACCTCTAAGCATTTCGCTCGGCATGCTAACGTTTCTTATTTCTTTATTGCCCGCAAGGAGCTAAACATAGAGGGGACAAACTAGGACAGACAAAGGGATTAAGTCGATTACATCCACCGGAGTGCGTAACTGGTACTTAATTCATCGACCCCGAAAGGAATAAAGGAAAAGTCGACCTCGGCGGAATTTGAACTCAAAAAGTGACAGCAGACGAAATACCTATTTCTTTACGACCCACAAGGGGCTAAACACAGAGAGAACAAACATCGACAGACAAATGGATAAAGTCGATTATATCGACCCCAGTGAGTAACTGGTACTTAATTTATCGACCCCGAAAGGATGAAAGGCAAAGTCGACCTCGGCGGAATTTGAACTCAGAACATAACGGCAGACGAAATACGGCTACGCATTTCGCCCGGCGTGCTAACATTCCTGCCAGCTCGCCGCCTTATCATGTGCATGATGCCTTTCAACATAACCGGATGTGTTTATCTTCCTACTACCATTAACTTTAACAGGTGCATGCCGCTTCTATTCGTTCGTCACATCACCGAAAAGCGTTCCTAATTCAATTTACGATTAGGTTCCGATGCTTCACACTTAAAAGCCCGGATATTTCGCGATAGTGATTGCCAATACGATTTAATTCCATCCCGGTTATAATCTCGACTTTGGGAATTGGGGGCTCTTTTACACTTAATTTATTTAATCTCTTCCTGGATGTATCAACGTAAAGACGCGTGGTTTAGTGGTTATAGTTTTGCACTTACGATCGCAAGGTCAGGGTTTCGATTCCGAGACCGTTCTATGCCTTGTTCTTGAGCAAATCACTTCACTTACTCTTGCTCCAGTTCAGTCCACTCAGCTGTAAAGCTGTAATTCTACAACGGACTGGCGTCCCGTCCTTGATCACTTATGCTTCTTGGAAATCGGATAACTGCCCCCATGAGGTGTAGGACACAGGACAGTAACTATCCAGGGGTTGAAGTTGTTGATGGACCTTTCGATTACTTCAGTTAATGTGTTGCCTTCTTCACCACCGTTAGTCTTATAAACCTAGTTCACAATGTTTTCCAAATTGCCTAAAGCACCGGTCTTATCTCACACACACCTAATTAACTCCGAAGCAATCATTTCTACGCCACACATTTTATTATAACAGGATCGCCGCTTGACAGAATACTACGTCATTGCTTTCTCCAGATATTTATTTTTCATCTTCTGTACCTTTAATACGTTTCCTTGCACCAACAGCAAATAGTTTAGAATTTAGAATCTTAATCAAAATCTCATTTGAGAAAAATGCACACAGTCTGACCTTACCTATGATGAGTATTGTTTCCTTTTTAACATCAGTTTGCACAAACACTTCCTACTAAATCCTAGCTTTTAGCTTCTCTTCAAGCCCCTGTTTCCGTTTCAGTGACAGGGTTACTTGTTTCTTCCCTAAATTAACAGCCTCCCTTAAAACCATAAACGTGTTGCTCGATTTTTCCGATTTAGACCTAGCTTATACGGTTCTCTTCTCTTCACTGCGGATACGGCTGGGTTGACGGCTCGTGTTGGTCGATCACATGCCGCATGGTCACGACAGATTTGGAGATATCTCACGGAGATGGGGACCGACTGGGACTTTGGTCGACGAGTTGTCCGGGAGGACCCGAGAATATACCGACAAAAGGTAAATGCAGCAACACACTGCAACGGCGCATGCGCCCCCTTAAAACCATGACCTGACCTTAAAACTATGACGTAAAATACACAGTTGAACCACTTAAAAGTGATTGTAGAGTAACGTAAGCTGTGTCATGTTAGGTGTGTCATTTATTGTCAGTGCGCAATATGTCGCCATGTTTGTCCTAACAGTTTGGCAGAAGTGTTGCTAACGGATCAACATAAAATTTCGACCTGATTTAACCTTTGCTTCTGGAAATGTCTTATTAATGAATTACAGCGTGTTTATGTTCGTTTTATCGCAAGACCAGAATTATTATGCAGGAAATTACTTTTAGGTTTATAAGTTATAGGCAAAAATCATCACCGTGTGTGGTTTAGAAGTTTGTTTTATAATCATGCCACTTTGGGTTCAGTTCTGTTGCGCGGCAAATTACACAAGTGTCTCCTGCAAATTCGGATTGACCAATGACTTACGAGTGAATTTGAGTGACGAAATGTGTGTGGATGACTGTTGTTTACACACCACACACACACACACACACGCACACACACACACGCACACACACACACACATACATATATATTTGTGTACTTTCGGTATGCACATTAGGGACTCTTTCATAGAGTAACTGCTGCATTTGTTGAGATTATAAACAGTTTCGCTGCTTGTTTCTCTGGAGACTGTTCGAATGATGTAGACACCTCTGATGAGAAGCCAATAAGGTTTGAGAAATCGAATGAGGTTGTTCATCATGGATAAAAATTTGCCGTTTAAATTATACCATATATTACACACACACACACGCATATATATATATATATATATATATATATATATATATATATATATATATATATATACACACATAAATACACACACATACAAATACAATACGCACACACATATATACATGCACACACAG
>NW_021824434.1:0-20066 GCF_006345805.1 Octopus sinensis | reverse complement strand
TATAGTATTACATATTGGAGTGAAGGCCGTTAGCTGGCAGAATCGTTAGCACGCCGGTCAAAATACACAGCGATCTTTCGTTCACATTCCGCCGAATTTGACTTTCGGGGTCGATTAAATAAGTTCCAATTATAATCGACTTAGCCCCATCCTCAAATCTGCTGGACTTGTGACGAAATTTGAAACCAATATCACACGTTAGAATAATCAGTTAAATAAAACTATGCTCTATGTCCTATGCGCTACGTTTGTTTTCAGATTTTCTGTTCCAATTCTTTATACTTCGAACTTCATCCTTCGATGTTGATGAAATGTACTTAGGTTAGTTTGATATATATACTTAATTTGGTTTAACCGAGTCTACTTTCCTCTAAAATCCTAAAATATGTAGCCATGTTCTTATCTTACTGATTTTGGAAAAAGTACAAAAAAAAAAAAAAAATTAAATATTAGAATACAGAATTACAGACTCGGTCGAACATTGATAAATAGCCTGGCAGTATTTGATTTGTCTCTTTGAATTTTGTGATGAAAGATTCCGCTTTCCTCCTATTTTGTGGCATTATACCAGTATTAACAGTTATTATGATTATTATTATTATTATTATTATTATTATTATTATTATTATTATTATCATTATTATTATTATAATTATTATTATATCTTTATGTTGCCTCCATATTAAAAATCCTACCGCTGTGTTGGCACGTGTAATATTATTATTACATATTTTACTGCGACCATTGAAACTTAGCGGGAACTTATAACTTCTAATCTAAATAATTTTGGCTACCTTGGGTTGGCATCAAACAAGGAAATCACTGCAGGGGTTACATGTAATTGTGAAATCAAACAAACTTCTCTGTTAATTTGTTTTAAGATCAATGAAAAGTTTAGAGTGAGTAATTCTATTTTTTAAATACATTATATGTTGTAAATGCTGGTGTAGCAACTGAGGAAAGTACTGCAAAATAGCTGCAAGTTCCTGCCAAGCTGTGAAATATTGCGACCCACTGGCGCCGGTTTGTAACGGAAGGAGCCAAAGTTATCTAGAATTCTGTTTCGATCACTGTTTTCCAAACAAATTCACAAAAGCGGCTTTAAAATAAACAACAAAAGATCTATTTTGATCTATACCGTATTTTCCGTTATACAATTCGAATTTTTTGTGACCAAAATTTACAAAGGAAAACGGTAGGTTGGCTTATACACCTACACTAGTTTAGAGGACCAAAATTCTATGTGAACATGAGCAGAATTTGAAAAGATAGCGATGCTATTAATAATGTTTTGTTGGCGCACGGTATTTCGTTATGCAATCATATGATGCTACCAAGCAGCATATCGTGGCAAATACGTCCATTACCCATTTTTTCATTTCCACTCTCATAGTTTACATCTGACATCTCCGATATTAACGTCGAAACAAAATCAGTGCTGGCTATAATTACTTACTTCTTTATTGCCCACAAGGGGCTAAGCATAGAGGGGAAAACAAGGACAGACAAAGGGATTAAGTCGATTACATCGACCCCAGTGCGTAACTGGTACTTAATTTATCGACCCCGAAAGAATGAAAGACAAAGTCGACCTCGGCGGAATTTGAACTCAGAACGTAACGGCAAACGAAATATCGCTATGCATTTTGCCCGGTGTGCTAACGTTTCTGCCATTTGGCTATAATTTCGAGAACCAAGTTCTCAAAAAAGGTTGGGCACCTGTTAAATAATGTAGTGCGACAGGAGAAAAACCCTTCCAAATATCCAGATTAAATGAAACTTCCTACAACATATCCTGTCTCTCCCACGTTGATTGTAATAGCACTAATTCCTTGGTTATCCTCTTGTTTAATCTTTGAAAATCCTGTGACGTCGACGAGACGTCCCTAGTTTTGGTCTTTAAGGAAGTGCTATGATGTACCCTTTTGTCTTAGTTCCTCATCACTTTGTGCCAAATCACCTGACTCAAAACTCACAACGTCTTCATCTAATTGTTGTTGCGCTTCTTCGAATGAGAAAATTCTTCTACGGTCGCAGCTTTTTCCCTCGACCTGCCAGACTTTCGACCTATCTTCCATTTCATTGATTTTTCCCCTTCTTAGGACTTGAAATTATTCAAGTTTAAAGTTAATCATTCCTTTCATCTTCTTTTCTCCTTCTTCATATTCCCCTACACTAAATGACTTCTCACTTTGTTTGGTACATTCTAATAAGAAAAATAAAGCTAACAAATTATTCTGACTAGTAAAGTTTCGGGGAAAAAAAGACCCTTTCCTTTTCATTGGTGATTTAACATTGTGTAACAAAGACTAGAATTAACTGGAATTTTTTTGGTACAAACCATATGAATATAATACTTTCACAGACCTATGAGAAGGTCACAGCCGTACACAAAGTCATTGATAATATCAATGTTTCAAACAGCGAATACACAAGGAAGATGATTACAAATTTAGATAATATTTAACGATACTAGACGTCAACGACATTGCCAAAGTGACGCTGAAATTCGTGAAAATCATCACTTGATTGTCTCGGAATTTTCCCAACAAGTAGACATTAGTAAATAAATGTATCATGTGAATTTATAGGGGAACATAAAGTGAAATAAGCTACAGTTGCGAGTGGTTTGATTGTTTGAATGCAGATGAAATTATTCTGAAAAATGTTCTAACAGGTTACAAAATCTGGATCTACAGCTTCATTATCTAGAGAAAAACAGGCAGGTGTCGTGGTGGGATTAGGATTTAAAATATGAAAGAAATGCTCGTCAAAACCCCACCAAATATCAGGAACAGAGTCTCTTAGATGTAAGCAGCAGAGTTTGTCAAACGTCGGTCACAGTAGCTTAATTCTCAGCGCCAACGAAAGATGAAGGCCAACGAAAGGCGAAGGTCACAATCACTGAAGTACTACTCTAATGTTAAGAGCAGAGTCACTCACATACCAAGGTCAATATTGCTTATATATAGTTGTCAACGGCCCTCAAACATCAAGGTCAGAATCACTCAAATGTCAAGGTCAGATCATATCAAACGTCAATGCCATAGTCACCCAAATATCATGGTCAGGGACAATTGAATGTCAAAATCAAAGACACTCGTATCTTAAAATGACGATGATTGTATGCTTTTGATTTAAGATGCGCCATTCATCTTGAACTTCTTCCATTTTACTTAGATGTCTTCTGGTGTTTGAGAGAAGCAATGGAAACGACGACAATAGAGAAATGGAAACTCAAAATTTAGAGACTGTACCAAGACGACAATGGACCAGCTCAAGCGTCGAACCTGAAATGTTACTATTTTAGTTGCACGTAAGATTAACCAATCTAATCGTAACTTTTGGATCCCGTAGGCGTTTGTTCTCCTTCTCGAATTTGAAGTAAACCTTAAAAGGATTCACCAATTTGAAAGGATAGAAGAAATGGGAAATGGAAGAGCCTCAATTGTGGGGTGGCACTGGTATTCAAAACACAGCCTGCGTGTATCCCAAAACTGGTAAAAGAAAAACATTTTCGTAAGTAAAGGAGAAAATTATTTGGGTAGAGTTGAATATCATATACAAACATATATAGATAAGTGCATACATACATTCATACACACATACACACACTCACACACAAACACACACGCATGTGTATATATACATACACAAATATATGGATGCGTGTATATATATGCGTGTGTATGTGTGTGTGTGTTTGTGTTTGCCTACATGACGAGGTGGTATCAAAAAGTTCTCGGACTAATTATGTTTAATAAAACATAACTTGCACTAGTGCAAGGTTTTGTGTCACTTTTAGAATCTGGCCTGGAAGTCCTTTCCCGTAAACGAGTAAAAGACCTTCTGCGATTCCCTTTGAATCTCAACAACGGTATTAAAACGGTGACATTTGAGCTGCATTTTAATCTTGGGAAGAGATGGAAATGCGCAGGTGCTAAAACCGGCAAATAGGAAGGGTGTGGATGCAATACCATGTTGGTTTTTGGCGAGAAATTCACGAGTGAGGAGAACTCGATGACAAGGTGCATTGCAATCGTGAAGAATTCAATTCTCCGTATGTCGGTCGCCTTCGCCGAATTCTACCCCACCCCTCAAACGCTTCAAAACGTTGCAGTAGAACAATCAATTAACGGGGACGAAATCTCGATTCACAATACCCCATTTCCGGTGGATGACACTGGTGGCAGATCTTTCAAATCGCTCATCGTCTTCCAGGAAAGTTCTTCCGCTTTTCTAGAGCCGATGCCACTCGAAACATTGCACACGACCCATTGCCTCGTCACCGTAAGCTTGCCGAAGCATGCTCAATGTCTCTGTGGCAGAGTTTAACGCAACATTTCAAGTTGGCTTTATTTTTTTTTCCAAACTTCCTGTCCATGACAAAAACGCAAACTACAGCATACACGTGACCACAAAAACACAAATTTTCCAACTTGCAAAGTAAACACTATTGAGTCATTCGGCACGCTGCCTCGCGAAGGTCATTGCTGGCTCGCTACTGCGCATGCAATCGTATGCTGCCACTGTTGGCGCGCTACATGGTTAGTCCGGGAACTTTTTGATACTACGTTGTATGTATATATGAATGAATGTTTGGAAATATAAATACATACATGCACACGTACATATGCACACATATACACACGCACCTCTATATGTATATATATATATATATATATATGTATACACGCACACACACACACACACATATATATATATATACGTATTCAGTAACCTGCTCACATACATAAATATATATACATATATACACAAACGCACACATTCATCCAGACTAACACGCGCACAGAGAGAGAGAGAGAGAGAAAGATAAAGAAAGAAAGAAAGAGATGGAGGAACGGGGAGAAAGAGAATGTGTATGTTTGTGTGTGTGTGTGTGTGTGTGTGTGTGTATGAGAGAGAGAGAGAGAAACAAATACTAAAACACGATTGTTTCTTTTCAATTGGCAAATGTCTTTGTGTTCAGACAGTAAAAGTAGACAACACATCTTGAGAGATTTAGCTGAAGCCAAACCAGCAAAGATAAGGACAAATCAGAGCCAACACACCACCAATACCACCACCACCACCACCGCTACTACAACTACCAATTGTAACACCAGTACCACCTCCAATAGCAACGCCACTAACCACAACAATAATACCATCACCACCACCACCACCACGGACAATAATACCATCCCCACTGTTACCGCCATCACCACTCTCGCAACCACCGATAGTAACAACCCCAGAAAGACCGCCAATAGTAACGCCACAACTACCATCACTACCACCTCCACCACCACCACCACCACCTTCACCACCACCACCACCACCAGCAACATTTCTAACATTAGTAATACTACCACCTCAGCTATCATTTATTTACTGTTAGAATCAGTGTCACGATCTACACCATTGGCAGCGATATCAACGTCGTTGCCGTCGTCGTTGTCATCGTTATCATCACCATCATCATCTCATCTTCATCATCATCATCGTCAGCTGTCTTCGTCGTCATTATCTGCATCATTGTCAGTGATCGTCATTATCATCATCATCTCCATCGTCATTGTCGGTGTTCTTCGCATCATCATCGTCATCATCATCGTCATTGTCGTCATCATCGTCATCGTCAGGGTTGTCATAATCATCATCATAATCATCGTCGTCGTCGTCATCAACATGATCATCATCACGATCATCACCACCATCCTTATCATCCTTATCCTCATCATTTTCATCAGCACCAACGTCGTCATTGTCATCCTCCTCCTCCTCCTTATCATAATCATCATCATCATCGTCGTCGTCATCGTTATTATCATCTTCATCCTCATCTTTAACATCATCATCTCCAACGTCGTCATCATCATCAACAGAACAACTACTACAACAAAGTTACCATCATCGTCGGCACCACCATCACCGTCAACAACCGTAGCGCAATTGTCGTCACAACCATCGCTACGGTATTGACACTGTTATGGAGGACTGTGCCATCAGCGGCGCTAACACTAGCAATCATTACGACAACAACAGCAAAACCACAAAATAATACTAAGAGCATCAACAATAACAACTACAACAATATCAACAAAAGCCAGTATAAAACTAACACTAACAACAAGAACAACAGAACCGACTGCATCATCAGCACCAACAACAACAAAGATAACAAACTGAATGTGCCTCTTTGGTAGTTCTATCTATTAGAGCAGGTGTGTATTATTGGGGTCTGCGCGTCGTTGCATCGACTATTTGTTAGTGATTTCTTACTACTTCTGGCGAATGACGCTTTTGCTCCAATCAGGCGACAATCCTCCAGCGCGGCACCGGATTAAGACCCATAGAGGCTCTAAGCACTTTAAAGATTTCATGTATCTCCACTTAAACGTGGATGTTCTTTTAGAACAAACTATACTGCGGTAGACGTCATGAGAGAAACTCTCATGTTGGCTTTTGGTGCAAAATGTACGCTCGACCGCTTGAAATAGACCGACTCATCTCCCCGCCAGTGATATATAGATTAACAGTACCAGAACAGACACTGTTGTTAGCAATTAGGCATGTTAAAAAAATATTTATTAGCGACAGAGAGAGTATTGATACCGATATATGATATTTATCCCCACTTAAACGTAGAAACAATGATAAACCATAGAAATAATTTTTATTCTTCAAAATGAAACGAAGCTAACAGTAAGATGGAAAATAATGTTTTTTTTTATATATTTGTATACTTCCATTTTATTTATATTTGAAAAGTTTTCTCCCACTTCTTTAATTGCAAAGTCTTTGATTAGATCCTCATTCTAGCACCATGAGCTGTTTGAAATTATATCTTCGATCGTATAAGTTACTTCAAATATTATTTTAGAAAGTTTAAGGTGATTTTTTTTGTGTCGTAAACCAATAACCATTTCTATGGTTAACTCCTTCCTTTGATGCCCTAAGCACGCGATTATTTTGCTTAATAGTTAATCCATTCCATGGATCTATTTGAAACGTCGTTGCTAGTGAGGATTTTACGAGGTCCTACGAGTGGAATTTCTACCTCAACCTCTTTTGATCTACTTTTATGTCACGCAGATGAAACTCTGTTCTTAGATATGCCCGTCCCCTCACACGAGACGAAATAGCACATTTACTAGAAATAGCAACCTGTTGTCGTTTTAAAGAAAGGCACCTATTAAAAAGACAGGTTCGTTAGGACTGGAATGCTTTTGATCATAAAATTGTTCGATCAGAGGTGATCAGAGACCAAACAACAACAATAATACTAAGAATCCGTCAAAGAGCGAACCTCTGTGTGACCACTAAACATGCTAGAAATAGCAGGTGGCATCCCTCAAATCATACTCTACCGTCTTATGAACAGGAAGTGTATATTGAACAATTAAGTAGTAGCTGTACCATTACGTGAAGACGAATTGCACTAGAGGGGAGGCTGTTGTACTCACAAGCGCAAGATCATGCGATGCGCTCTATTCTTCAGCAAAGCAATTCGTTTTACGTTGTTCCAGACAACTGAACCGAAAGTGAACATTCAGGAGGCTTGTTGTGGTCTCGGTCACTTCTAAGATATAGCTTGCTTACCAACCACATTGTTCCTGGTCCAGTCCCACTGCGTGGCATCTTGGGCGAGTGTTTTCTACTATAGCATCGGGCCGACTAAGACCTCCTGAGTGGATTTGGTAGACGGAAACTGTATAAAGCCTGTCGAATATTATATATATATATATAATATTAATTCGAGACAAAACCACTATTTTGCAAAACAAACAGGAAAGACTTAATCATACATAAAAATTTTTAATATAAAGAAATAAACCGCCACTACAATCGTTTCATGTCTTCAATGACATCGTCAGGTGGATTTTCGATCTCCTAATCTTTTAATTTATGACTCATAAATTAAACAGATTAGGAGATCGAAAATCCACCTGACGAATGTCATTGAAGACATGATGAACGATTGTAGTGGCGGTTTATTTCTTTTATTAAAAATTTTTATGTATTGATTAAGTCTTCCTTGTTTGTTTTGCAAAATAGTGGTTTTGTCTCGAATTAATATTATATAATATTTTACTATAAAATTGGATTTAATCCTAAATCTGATTTTTTCCCTGTAATTTGGATTTATTCCCTAATATTTATTATTATATATATATATATATATATATATATATATATATATATATATATATATTATATAATACATATATATATATATATATATATATATATAATAATAATAATAAATATTAGGGAATGAATCCAAAATTACAGGGAAAAATCAGATTTAGGTTAATCCAATTTATAGTAAATATTTATATAATATAATTCGAGACAAAACCACTATTTTAAAACCAAACAAGGAAAGACTTAATCAATACATAAAATTTAATATAAATTAAATAAACCGCCACTACAAATGTTTCATGTCTGCTACCGACAATCTTCAGGTGGATTTTCGATCTTCTAATCAGTATCAAATTCACTTCAAAATTTGATACTGATTAGAAGATCGAAAATCCACCTGAAGATTGTCGGTAGCAGACAGAAACATTTGTAGTGGCGGTTTATTTAATTTATATTAAAATTTTATGTATTGATTAAGTCTTTCCTTGTTTGTTTTGCAAAATAGTGGTTTTGTCTCGAATTAATATTATATAATATTTTACTATAAACTTGGATTTAATCCTAAATCTGATTTTTTCCCTGTAAATTTGGATTTATTCCCTAATATTTATTATTATATATAATATATATATATATATTATATATTATATATAATATAATATATATATATACATATATATATATATATAATAATAATAATAAATATTAGGGAATGAATCCAAAATTACAGGGAAAATCAGATTTAGGGTTAAATCCAATTTTATAGTAAAATTTATATAATATAATTCGAGACAAAACCACTATTTTAAAACCAAACAAGGAAGACTTAATCAATACATAAAATTTAATATAAATTAATAAACCGCCACTACAAATGTTTCATGTCTGCTACCGACAATCTCAGGTGGATTTTCGATCTTCTAATCAGTATCAAATTCACTTCAAAATTTGATACTGATTAGAAGATCGAAAATCCACCTGAAGATTGTCGGTAGCAGACAGAAACATTTGTAGTGGCGGTTTATTTAATTTATATTAAAATTTTATGTATTGATTAAGTCTTTCCTTGTTTGTTTTGCAAAATAGTGGTTTTGTCTCGAATTAATATTATATAATATTTTACTATAAACTTGGATTTAATCCTAAATCTGATTTTTTCCCTGTAAATTTGGATTTATTCCCTAATATTTATTATTATATATAATATATATATATATATTATATATTATATATAATATAATATATATATATACATATATATATATATATAATAATAATAATAAATATTAGGGAATGAATCCAAAATTACAGGGAAAATCAGATTTAGGGTTAAATCCAATTTTATAGTAAAATTTATATAATATAATTCGAGACAAAACCACTATTTTAAAACCAAACAAGGAAGACTTAATCAATACATAAAATTTAATATAAATTAATAAACCGCCACTACAAATGTTTCATGTCTGCTACCGACAATCTCAGGTGGATTTTCGATCTTCTAATCAGTATCAAATTCACTTCAAAATTTGATACTGATTAGAAGATCGAAAATCCACCTGAAGATTGTCGGTAGCAGACAGAAACATTTGTAGTGGCGGTTTATTTAATTTATATTAAAATTTTATGTATTGATTAAGTCTTTCCTTGTTGGTTTTAAAATAGTGGTTTTTTCTCGAATTATTATATATATATATATATATATATATATATATATACATATATATATATATATATATATAATTAAGGGTTAATTGCAACAAGCTGCTCAAAACCACATACCGAAAATATTAGAAATAGCAGCCAAATTGATCACTATTTCTCCTACTAATAAAAAGTCTCCACAAAAAACAAATTTGTAACCTGTATATGGCAAAAAAGGAGAAAATAACGAAATCCCAGCCTATATATATATATATATATATATACATATATTATAATATATATATATATATATATATATTATATATATACATATATATATATATATATATATAGATACATACATATATATATAATATATATATATATTTCTTTACTACCCACAAGGGGCTAAACACAGAGGGGACAAACAAGGACAGACAAAGGTATTCAGTCGATTATATCGACCCCAGTGCGTAACTGGTACTTAATTTATCGACCCCGAAGGATGAAAGGCAAAGTCAACCTCGGCGGAATTTGAACTCAGAACGTAACGGCAGACGAAATACGGCTACGCATTTCGCCCGGCGTGCTACCGTTTCTGCCAGCTCGCCGCCTTCATATATATATATTACATGAATGTGTGTATGTTTGTGTGTCTGTGTTTCCCTACTTTTCCACCACCGCTTGACAACCGATGTTGGTGTGTTTACGTCCCCGTAACTCAGCGGTTCGGCAAAAGAGACCGATAGAATTAGTACTAGGCTTCCAAAGAATAAGTCCTGGGGTCGATTTGTTCGACTAAAGGCGGTGCTCCAGCATGGCCGCAGTCAAATGACTTGAAACGAACGAATAAAAGAATACACACGGCAATCTAGCACACAGCTTACATCTACCAAATTCGTTCATCAGGCAGTGGTCGATCTGGGGCAATAGTATAGGACAAGGCAATAGTATGAGCTGAATGTACAGTGGGATTAAACTCGAAGCCATGTAGTTTGCATAACGAGTTTTGTTTTTATTATTAATTTTATCAAACAAACAGCAAAGTAGACAGATAGCTCTAAATTTTCAACTGACTTTGCATTTCATAATTTTTAAATACCATTTTTGTATGAAAACACAGAACAACAACAACAACAAGACCAACCGTTGCCGTTTCCACAATTATAACCACGACTTATACTCCCACCAATACCTATTTCTTTACTACTCACAAGGCCTATACACAGAGGGGACAAACAAGGACAGACAAACGGATTAAGTCGATAATATCGACCCCAGTGCGTAACTCGTCCTTATTTAATCGACTGCGAAAGGATGAAAGGCTAAGTCGACATCGGCGGAATTTAAACTCAGAGCGAAGCGGCAGACGAAATACTGCTAAGTATTTCGCCCGGCGTGCTAACGTTTCTGCCATCTCACCGCCTATACTCCCACCAATACCACTTTACTATCGCCAAAATTTCCACCATCATGATCCATGCCACGATCACATACCTACTTTTATTCATACCGTTCAATTCTACCTCATCGAATTCTTCGCTTCTGTTTTCATACAATTGGTAGTAACAACAGCACCGTCTCTACCATCACCGCCACCGCGATTAAAATTACAACTAAAACAGCAGCAACAACAACAACAATAACAACGGCGACAACTCAGACATCGCCACTAACATTACCACCATCATTACCATCACCGTTGCCGCCGCTACCACCACTATCAACACCACCATTACAATCAAAACTACCACCATCACCACCACCGCCTCCACCACAACAACACAACAAGAACCGCCGCAATCACCACCACCACCACCACAACCGTCACCATCATCACCACCGTCACCACCATCACCACCACCATCACCACCACCACCACAAAAACCGTCACCACGATCACCACAACCACCATCAACACCATCACGACTATCACCACCATCACCACAAGAACCGCCACCATCACCACCACCACCACCACAACCGTCACCATCATCATCACCACCACCATCACCACAACCGTCAATATCATCACCACCATCACCACTACCACCACAACCGTCACCACCACAACCACCACCACCACCACCACACCACCACCACCACCACCACCACCACACCACCACCACCGCTGACGCCGCCTTCCTACGATACTGTTATCAGTGGTAAAATGCTCAACACACAAGTTATCATGTTTAGTCAAAGTGATATGACTTGAGGGTGAGAGGAGGCAAACGTTGTTTTCTCTCTTTTTGCTTTCCTCCATTTTTCGCTGCACTTTTTTGTTGTTGTTGTTGTTGTTGTTGTTGTTGTTGCTGATTTTCTTGTTGCGTTTCTGTATTTCTAGCTTAAGGCTGACGAGATTAGAGATTATTGTAGGATTTTGGTAAACACTTCCCTAATCATTGTTACCACTGAGCTCCAGAGTTACTACTGCTGCTGCTGCTACTACTACTGCTGCTGCTGCTACTACTGCTGCTGCTGCTGCTGTTGTTGTTGTTCACGTTGATGTTGATGTTTTTACTGTGTTGTTATTATCATCGTTGCTGTTGTTTTTTGCTGTTGTTGTTGGTGGTGGTGGTGATGGTGATGGTGATGGTGGTGGTGATGGTGATATTGTTGCTGGTGGTGGTGGTGGTGGTGATGGGGTGGGCGTTGCTGTTGCTGCTGCTCTTATTCTTCTTATCGTTGTTGGTGGTGTTAATAATGATGGTGGTGATGATATTGCTATTGTCGCTGTTGTTATTGTTGTTATTGTTGTTATTGTTGTTGCTGTTGCAGTTGTTGTTGTGTGGTGGTGGTGGTGGTGGTGGTGAGGGTTGTGGTGGTGGTGGTGGTGGTGGTGGTGAGGGTTGTGGTGGTGGTGGTGGTGAGGTGGTGGTGGTGGTGGTGAGGGTGAGGGTGGTGGTGGAGGGGAGAGGAGGGGAGGAGGGGGAGATGGTGATGGTGGTGGTGGTGGTGAACGTGGTGGTGGTGGTGGTGGTGGTGTCCGTCGTCGTCGTCCTAATTGTAGTGTTGTTGTCGCCGTTGTTGTTGCTGCTGGGATCGCTACAGTTGTTGTTGTTGGCGTTGGTAGTGATGGTGGTGGTGGTAGTGGTGGTGGTGGGTTTGGTGGTGGTGACGCTGGTGGTATTGGTTTTGATGGCGCTGGTGTAGCCCTTGCTCTAGCTGGGGTTCTTGTTGTTGCCGCTGCTCTTCTAATTGTTGTTCTTACTGCTGTTACTGTTCAGAGTGCTGTTGGTCATAGTATTGACGGGTGGTGGTCGTGGTAGCGATGGTGGTGCTACAGAAGAAGCATTGATATCAAATTCTGTGATCAGAAGTGTGGTGTTGGTGGATGTTGTGGTGGTTATGAAATGGCTGGTGCTGAAGAGGTGGTGACGACTTGAAAGTTTTGTTAGTAGTAATAGTATTGATGGTATGGTCAGAGGTGATGAGCTGGCAGACTCCTTAGCACGCCGGGCGAAATACTTAGCGGTATTTCGTCTGCCTTTACGTTCTGAGTTCAAATTCCATTAAAGTCGACTTTACCTCAGGAAGCTCCACCCCCTCCTTGGACTTTTCCAGGAAGCCCTTTTCCACCTTCTCCGAACTTTCCAAGATGTCCAAATCCCCCTCCTAGGGATTTTCCAGCAAGTACTTCCTCCCTTTCCTCCCCCTTAGAACTTTCCAGGAAGAACTTCCTCTCCTTCTCTCTTCTCCCATTCCTCCCCTCCTTCGAATTTTCCAGGAAGTTCCTAACCGCTCTCCTGGCACATTTCCGGAAATCCTCCCGCGCCTCCTTGCTTTTAGTAATGCAAGAGAATCTTCAATTAATATAAATTGGATATTCGCAAATAACAATATAATTAGTTTACACAGACGTACATAGAATTAAATATACATATGTAAACATACATTCCTACATACACACGTATATGCACACTCATTAGATACTTATACACACTTACATGTGTATACATATTCATAGATATATATATATATATTATATATATATATATATATATACACATAGTATATATATAAACATATATACATATACACACACACATATATACATATATATATATACATATATATATATATATATGTATGTATGTATGTATATATACGTAAAATATAAGTGTCTATTGACTTATATGCCTACAACCGCAATATAATTGACAACTATAGGCAATAAAAAAATACTTTTATCCATAGGCTGAAACAGCTGTAAGAAGTGATTTTAATGCTTTTAATAATATATTATGATTTCTTTAATTGTATTCTTATCTTATACGTATTGAATTATAATGTATATGTGTATGCTATTAAGGTTCTCATTTTTGTTAAATGAATAAATAATTCAACATTTTAATATCCAAAGGCTGATGAACAAACTAAATAGTTTCTCCATTTTCTTATTTGTATTTATATATATATATATATATATATATATCTGTGTGGTATGTTTGTATGTGGTGTGTGGTGTATGATTTCTAACTTGCATTACTGTACATCATATATATATATATATATATATATATATATTATATATATGAGGATAATATCGATATTTAAGGATCCATATTATCAAGTGGCCAGCATGGGAAAAATACCGTACAAAGGTAATAATTTTAACAATTAAAAATGAGGGTGTCTTAGACACCCTCATTTTTAATTGTATATATATATATATATATATATATTATATATATATATATATATATATGAAAGTAATCAAATACCAGAGGTAGAGTTATATGCTTTATATACATATATATAAAGCATATAACTCTACCTCTGGTATTTGAGTACTTTTTTCCACCTGTTTCACATCAATGTACTACTCCGTATATTATATATATATATAATATATATATATATATATATATATATATATTATATATATATACCGAACAATCAGTAAGTTGTCATAATCTTACCAGGCAGTACCATCACTACCTCCAAGTCCGTCATATACATATGTATGTTGTGTGTGTATGTGTGTATATGTGTGCGTTTGTCCCACCAACACGCTTCCTTGACAACTGATGTTGGAGCGTTCGCGTCCCTGTAATTTAGATGTTCAGCAAAAAAGACTGATAGAAGCTTACAGGGAATAAGTCAAGGGTTCAATTTCTTCGACTAAAGGGTGTTGCTCCAGCATGGTCACCGTCAAATGACTGAAACAAGTAAAAGAATAAAAGAATACTGGAAAAACGTTCCGTGCCGCTAAACCAAGAAGGTTCTTTGAATATGTTCGATGTATTTTAAGGTTAAATAGTAATTCTGTTTACGTTTGTGTAACTGAGATATTTTGATTGGATTATATAGTTACATTACTTTCTATATTCTGTAACTATCACAATATGCTTTTCTAGGCCAGAATTTTTTTGTGTGGAGGGGCCAGTTTATTAGATCGACCCCAGTACACAACTGGTACTTAATTTATCGACCCCGAAAGGACGAAAGATAAAATCGACCTCGGAAGAATTTGAACTCAGAACGTAAAGACAGACGGTCATAATATACAAACATTTCTCATGTCATCAGTACACTGTTTACAGATGCTTACATTTTTTATGCTTTCCGTGTATATTTTACTGCTCCAGCTAGTTATTATTAATGTTGTTGTTGTTGTTAATGCGACTAGCTAGTAGAATCGTTAGCACGCCGGGGGAAATGCTTAGCAGTATTTCGCTCGTCACTACGTTCTGGGTTCAAATTCTTACGAGGTCGTATTTGCCTTTCATCCTTTCGAGGTCGATAAAATAAATACCAGTTGAACACTGGGGTCGATGTAATCGACTCATCCTCTCCCCCAAAACTGCTACTCTTGTGGCAAAATTTGTACCCATTATTATTATTATTATCGTTATTATTATTATTATTAATGATTATTATTATTATTATTATTATTATTATTATTATTATTATTCAGTAGTTTTATTTTTATAGCGTGCTTTCACTTCACTACCGAGCGCAGCTCTGTGTGCCTTGGGTATGTGCTGTGTTGTTGTGATGCTCTGATGGTATTGTATGGAAAGTGTTCTGCGTAGGATGTGTGCAGTGCCTAGTAGTGCAATTTTCTGTATGTTATATGTGTTTGTAAGTCCTGGTGTTTTTGTTATGTATTTGTCTGAATATTTTTTTATCATGCCTAATGCACCTACTATGATAGGAATTGTTTCTGTTTTCAGGTTCCACATTCTAGTTACCTCTATTTCCAGGTCTTTGTATTTTGAGAGTTTCTCCATTTCTTTTAGAGACACGTTGTCATCTGCCGGTATTGATACATCAATTAGAAAGCATTTTTTTTCTTCATGATCTCTGACAATATCTGGTCTGTTGGCCTTAATTTCTCTATCTGTGTGTATCGGCATATCAGAGTATGGTTGCTTTCTCGTTTTCTGTGACCTTTTCTGGTGTGTGCCTATACCATCTTTTTTCTGTTGTTATTCCATAATGTTGGCATAGCTTCCAATGTATGTAGGTTCCAACTCTGTCATGTCTGTGAATATATTCCTTCTTAGCCAAGACTGGGCAGCTAGAGATAATATGATTTATTGTTTCTTGTCCATCTCCACATATTCTGCAGTTACTTGTAATATTTCTTTTCATTACATGTTTTTGGTAATTCTGGTGGGGAGGCTTTGGTCTTGTGCTGCAATTAAAAATCCCTCTGTTTCTGCTTTGAGTCCTGAGCTTCTCAACCATTGCTGGGATTTTTCTTTTTGTATATTCTTTTGCGTTTAGTTTAGTGCAGTATTTACCATGAAGGGGCTTTTCTTGCCATCGTTTTATCATGGCTCGTTGCTGTTCTATTTTTAGTTTGGATTTCATTTGTTTTATAGCTTTTGTTGTTTTTTCATCATCTTCTTCTTCTTCTTTGTGTTATTAGGTGGTATGATTTCTTGTTTGTATTTGTCAGCTTCCTTAAATACTGAGAACAGTTTTTTGTTTTGCTCGTGTTTTGCTGCTATCTGGATCAGTTTTCCTTCCTTCTGAAGTAGGTATTTTTGCAGTCCTATGGGGTTATTTATAGTAGTTTTCCAGCTGTATAAGGCCTCTACCACCTTCTATACGTTGTTATATATATAGTCTTTCTATGTCAGATTTGGGTGATGCATCCTAGATCCTGTCAGTATTTTTCTTGTTTTCCTATCTATTTTGGACAGTTCATTTCGTGTCCAGTTAAGGATATTGTAGCTGTAACTTATAACTGGGACAGCTAAAGTGTTGATACCTATTATCTTGTTTTTAGCATTGAGCTCTGTTTTTAGTATTGATCTAACTCGTCTATAATATTCTTTTTTTATTTTCTCTTTCATTTGTGTGTGTTGTGTCTTATCTAGTTCATGGATTCCAAGTATTTGTAAGTTTGGCTTTGGTCTAATTCTTTTATTTCATTGGTTTTATCTAGTGTGATGTTGTTACTCTTAACTAGTTTTCCTCTTTCATGGTTACTTTGGCGCATTTTTCTAATCCAAATTTCATATCTATTTCTTTGGTAAATCCATGAACTGTCTTTAATAGTGTTTCCAGCTGTTTGTCATTTGCAGCGTATAGTTTTAGGTCATCCATATATAAAAGGTGGCTGATCGTTTTGCCGTAACATTTATATCCGCATCCAGTTCTATTTAGCATATCAGATAGAGGTGACAGTGCCAAGCAGAAAAGGAGTGGAGAGAGCGTGTCTCCCTGGAATATTCCTCTTCTAATGGGGATGTCTTTGGTTTTCATGAGTCCCTCTTTTGTTTGGAGGTGTAAGACTGTTTGCCATTTATTCATAGAGTGCTCTATGAATTTTATGATTGTTGGTGCTACTTTGTTAATGGCTAGTGTTTCGAGGATCCATGTGTGGGGGATGCTATCAAACGCCTTTTTGTAGTCAATCCAGGCCATACTGAGGCCTTTCTTCTTTCTGTGGCTGTCTTCAGTTACGGCTTTATTAATCATTAGTTGATCTTTACAGCCATATGAGCCTTGCGGCATCCTTTCTGCTCTTCTGGAACAGTTTGTTTCGTCCAGGTGCTTGTTCAGCCTTTGCGATATCACTGCAGTAAATGCCTTGAACATAGTAGGGAGGCAGGTTATTGGTCTGTAGTTTTCTGGTTTTGTTGTTTCATTTGATTTGGGAATTAAGATGGTTTTCCCCTTCGTGAGCCATTCAGGCATTGTCTTTGGCTCTGCTAGTATGCTGTTAAAGTTTTCAGCCAGCTTTTTGTGCGTTCCTGTTAGATATTTCAACCAGAAGTTGGGGATCTTGTCATGCCAGGTGCCTTCCAGTTGCTTAGTTTTTGCAGTGCCTGGGTGACCTCTTCAGTTGTTATGGGGGTCCAAAGTTGTTCAGATGCCGAGTTTGTTATTTTCATACTCCTTTTTTTTGGCTGTTCGTCGCCGACCATATTTCTTTCCAGAATTCTTCCAATTCTTCTGCCGTTGGTGCTGCAGTGACTTCTATTTTATTTTTGCCCAGTTCTTGGTAGAACTTTTTGGGGTCGGAGTTGAACTTTTTGTTCTGTTCAAAGAAGCGTTGGCGTTTCTGTACCGGCGGATCCTTTGAGCTTGGCAAGGATATTGCTTCAGCTTTCTTTTATTCCGGCAAATCTTTTTCTGTGATGTTATATTTGCGGAGCATTTTTGTTCTCTTTTTGTTGCTCAGTAGCGTTGCTTGTTTGCTGATTTCATTAAGAATCGACAGGTCTTTTCTAATTTTTTTAATTTTGTTTTGGATGTTATTTATCCACAGGGTTTGTTTGGGTGGTGGTACTCCTGTTATTATTATTATTATTATTATTATTATTATTATTATTATTATTATTATTATTATTATTGAGTGAGAGAGCAGCCATACCATCAAAGTGACACTGGGGAAAAATATACGAAGCCCAGTATACTCATCATGACTACCCGTCTGATAAAGGTACACCAGGCACATGCATCACAACCAAATGTGCGCGACATGGTGATCTCATATCAAGATAAACAATATTATCATTATTATTATAATTATTGTCATCATTATTATTATCATTATTATTATTATTACTATTATTATTATTATCATTATTATTATTATTATTATTATTATTATTATTATTATTATATGGACTCATACCCACGCCTGTGCACATGCGCACGAACGCTTACATTATATTACAAGGGATGCGGAAGCAAAGTGCAAATATATATATATATATATATACTGGGAATATAAATGTACACAAATACGTATTTACAACAGACATGTATGCAAGCACGTCTTTATCCAAAATGTTATATACGTACTTTTATATATATATATATATAGATGTACATATGAACATAAGCATTACACATCATGTGCAGAAAAGAAAACACGAAGAATAACACATATTATCCAAATAACAACGTATCATGGAAGATAGTTAGACATACGTGCAGTGCAAGCATGCGTAGTTAATAAGACGCAGGTAAGAGGAAAACGGGTGACGAGAACGTACAATATAAGGCTGGACAGGAAGTGAGTGAATGGTGTTGGCTGCAATTAGTGAAACAATAGGTACGCATGCATGGTTAAGGAAACGGGAACGAGAAGGTGAGAGGATGTCTAAAAATATGTATGTATATACATATACATACATATGTATATATACATACATATACATATGTATGTATATGTATATACATACATATATAATAAATATATATATATTTATTATATTTATGTGTATGGATATATTTAATATATATATGTATGTATGTATGGATGGATGGATGGATATGTATATATATATTTCAACATATACAGGGTGGGTCAGTGTGTAGGAGATAGGAGACACATATCCAATATCCATTTATATACATATCTATAAGTATCTGTGTATCTGTTCATATATTGAATATATATAATATATAATATATATATATATATATATATATATTATATATATATATATATATATATATATATATATATATATATATATATATATATAATATATATATATGTGAGAGAGAGAGAGAGAGAGAGAGACATGACTACGTATGTACATAAAGTTAGAGTAAGCGAGACACACAAACACACATACGCGTGTGTGTGTGACTGTGTGCGTGCGCACGAAGTGATAACGCAATCAGCGTGTTTATCATAACCGCCCCAAAGGCTCCAATTCCATTAGCTTCGGTGGAATCGTATGTTTCCAACCCAAATTATACCCCAGAAGATATTTCTTCCCGCGTACAGTATACACTTAATATACATATACACATATGCATCTCTCTTCTTTCTTTCTTTCGTTCGTCCT